>NC_135773.1:13373064-13622488 GCF_028453695.1 Augochlora pura | reverse complement strand
AAATAAGCCATATTTTTTTCAAAATTTTAGAAAGCCACTAAAGGTGGTAAAATGCCGGAAAACCGCGAAATCTAATTTACCCTGTAACTACCCACACGGACAAGTTACAGGGTTAAAACTTTACACAGATGAGTTTTTATTGGTCAGCTATCGAACGGTGTATGACTCATTGAAAAACCTCTAAGGGCAGTTTTGACCATCTTAATCAGCTATGCCTTTTCTGGTAAAGACTCTTTCTTTGGAAATTAATATTAATAACAATATATAATATTAATAACAAGCTTCTTATAACACGTGTTCGTTACTTTAAGAGATTTGTCGGCTTATAATGTACGTGTTTAAAGTTTCATATTTAGAAATGACATCATCAATAAGTTCTCATGAAGTACCTTACGCTAATTGTCCTACGTTGTGGTAACACCGGCAATGCATATCAAATAAATTAATAAATAAATAAACTTTATTCAATCCTTCACAAATTACAAGTGATCAAAAGATAATTACCAGAATATATGAATAAAAAATTATTTAATTTGAATAAAATCAATTAAAGAAAGGCGAAATCTTGTACGCAAATACGCCATGGAAATGGTCTTTCTGTATAACTTAAGAACACTGCACAACGCGCAGTTTATAAAAAAAATTGGCGTATTTTAGAATTTCTTCCGCGTCTATATATTCTCTGTAAAATTACCAATGTACGTTCCATGAAAAGATCGTTCTATTAAATTAGATTCGGCAGAAGTTCTCCGTCGAATAATCCGAAGAAAATAGCGTTCGCTATTATTACCAAAAAAGCGGGGATTCACGGGTTCAAATGGCGGACAGAATTTCGCCGTTCGTATAAAGGCAGCACATCCCGCCGAGAGTCGTTTTCCCGCAGCCTGAACCTGTACTCATTATCTTAACAATGTGCGAGGCTTTTCTCTCGCCTGGATTCCTGCGCGTCCGCGGTTTTCGTCCGCCATTACGGTTAAGGTTAGCCTGGTACAGGTGCGTCCGCGTTTACTTTTACAAAAGCATCCGGCTGCGTCTCTCGGGCTCGTCCCGGGACGGGTTTCCATAAGACACAGGGAGCCGGGGCCGGCAAAGAAATCGGAAGTTACAATTGTAGCAATCCTGGAAAGCGACGTGCCGCCGGCGCGGATCCGTTGGCCGACCGCCTGGGCCACGTTTCTCGAAGATCGAGCCTTATAAGCACGTTATCACGAGATGTAGGAAGCCACCGGGAACCAAAGAAACGTATAAGGCCGCGGCCAGTCCAGTGATGCAACGCCGCTTCGTTGCATGTGAATCCCGGCGCGTCCGCTGGGCCGCGCGCCGCGAGCTGCGCGCCGCGCCGTTGCATCGGCCGGGCTCTCCTCCGGCCTCCGGTCGAACACGTTTTCCCGAGCGATAGAAAGAACAAAACTCTTTTTCGCTCTGTAATGGTGTTCCGCGCCGGCGACAGAGATTACCGATCCGCACGCGTTAAGCCGCGCTCAGCGCCGCCTTCCATTTGACGCTTCCTTAATGAACCACGCGAATCATATAAATCATGCGAAACCCGCGAATCAATTACCAATTTTTCCCATCTCACGGCGATATAATGAACACCTTCTACTGCACGGGTCTTCTCCTCTCGCGATATCGGCCCGCGCGTCCCCGCTGATATATCATTTCCTTTCGTGTAATTGACGCGGATAAAGCCGGGAACACAAATAGGGGACTTTCGTTCTGCTATTAAGTCTTTAGAACCAGATCTTTAGGAACGGGGAAGAGAAGAGTCGCCTCTCCGATACGAATGATTAATATGTATTCCTGTTAGACAAGCGGATGGAAAAAGAACGGATCGTTTACAATAAGTTCTGCATTCAAATGATACCGTGCCAGGTTATTTCAATGAATTATTTTGCAATAGCGTCGAGATACTTTATCGCTGAGAGAGCAAGAGAGCGCGAGAGAGAGAGAAAGAGGGGAAATAAACGATGCAATGTGTTTATTATGTCGTATGTTCCAGCTTCCGCGTATGGTAGTGACATTTTTATAATTTATACTTAGAAGAGACTGCGCTGGGCTGGAAAGTCCTGCTTTAGTCTCCAACACCTCCAGATTTTCAACTGTTTTCTCGTTTTCGATGTAGTCTGCTACATACGATAAGATACCTGAGCCAATAAGACAAACCATGTTCATTTAAACTGCTTAATGGAAAGATAGTGTTAGACAATTTTCAGTCTATGTATTACATTTAGTTTAACACCGTGTACTGAAAGCTTCCGAATCGTTCTATTTTGCAGTATTGGAATGTACAGTGACACATTATTAGTTCTTTGCTTCCATTTCTTTTTGATCGTAGATATCCTTAAAAATATTTTACAATAAAAATCAATAAAAATCGTGTAACTATGCCAAGGAGTTCCAATTCCTCGAATATTTAAAAATGACGCTAGATGGAGATACATTGATTATATTTAATAATAGAATGGCATAATCCTGTTACATCGACGAGGAGCAATATCCTCGGCGCACTCTCGACAAAGTGCATTATTTTTAGCAAGAAAGCACAGCCTACTCGTTTACAAAAAGCCCATAAATACTCGGCTGCTCACCGAACAGTATCATCGACACCTTTCCGAGGCTTGTCGAGGACAAATCGTTTGGACAGGTTTACGAGGGTGGAGCGATACTTTTCACAAGGCGAAAGACACGCAGGATGAGTTGCATACGAGACGGATCGGCCATCGGTTGCCTCGCCAGTGCCTCCTAGAAAACAAACATACGCGGGATCCCCGTTTATACATACGGCAGAGTCCGAGGCCGGCCGAGGCACATCAAATATCCGTACAAAAAGTAGGCAGGCACTGTTTAAACCTCCACAAAGCAAACTAAATAATGTTAAATAGCGGGGCGTCGTGGCCTCTGCTCACTGTGTTTGTTATAACATTTACTTTGGTGCGCCACTGTTAGCAGGCTTTACTGCCGGCCGTAGAAATCTGTCTGGCAGATATCCTTCCCGGCAGCGTGCTCTTCACGACTCCTCGACAGTGGAATAACTCCGCCGTGGAAAGCCGGCTCCGTGCCTGCCAGGACTTCGAGTCCTTCCTGTTGCCTTTTAATCCTCCGTCCTTCTTTGGGAACGCGTCGCGCCGTCCCGCCTCCTTCCGCGGCGCGCACGCGAAAAATCATTCCCGCCACCTTGTTTAGTTTAATAATATACCGGTTATTGCGATTACTGTCGCGTCACGTCGGCTCGCCGCAGGTTGCCGCTGCTGCCGCCGTCGCCGTTACTCCTGTGACATTTCGATCAGAGTTGCCACATTATCCGGCAGAACGTGCGTGAATTCCGCGGAATCCTTCGCTGGTCTACGATGATTCTGCGTTCGATGAAACGCTGATACCAGTCCTGTTATTATTATGCAATTAGCTGACATTATTTTCCAGGTGAAAATCAAACGATTTTTCTGCAAGAAAAATTCCTTCCTTTTCACTCGTCGGCTCTACCCTGTTCGGAAACTTGTATTTAGAAGGAATTTAGAAGATATAAAGAATGTTTTAGAAAATATAAAGGTCCGATATATCTTCGAATACAATGAAATATGATATAATTTTTATCGTATATTTTATTTATTTATTCGAAGGACAAAGCAAAGTTATGAATACAAATATTACGTGTGGGGTAGTAATCTACCCTGCGAAGGTCCTGGAGGGTTAACACTTTTATATACTACTCACCAATTGCCATTTTGTATTATGATCATGGATATAGGTGGCTGTGAATAAATGTACCTTTTAACGAAAATAAAAAACATATTATAAATTAGGGGATGATCAGAAAGTCTGTGGAAATTCTATGAAAGTAATGAAAAATTATTTTTAATTCAGGAAAATAATTAGAAAATGGAATAACTATTTCGCAGCTTGCAATTCATATAGAAAATTTTTATTTTGCATAGAAATGCAAACGGTTATAGTGTTAAATCTAAATTAAATAACAATTTAATACTCACTTGGCATTTAGACTTGTTCTACTTATAGATGATGACTGAACTTATAAAAACTAGAACTGTAATTCAAATTATAATGTTAGCAGACTGTGGATTTCTTACTGAAAATATTTAAGAATACTGTTGCATTGTTGTTGACCTATTGAAATTATTATCAAAATTATTTGTTGTCATATAAATACGTAGTGTAAATATAAGTTAGTTGAATTAGTTAGTTAGTTAGTTATTTTTTATTAGGTGTTAAGAGTACAGTATTTCTTTTTTTCCAGTATCTAGACATAAGTCACTGATTAGTTTCTGAATAATTAGAGAAGGTCCGACGTGCGCGCGCTAAGGACCAACGCTGACCTTTACCGTAACAGTGTAAATAAAATGGATTGGCACACAGCAGCCCATTAGGTTACTCCGCGGGCCCATCGATCGGCGGAATTAACGGCAAATCAAGCGTTACGGTGAATTTATTAATTGATGCCGTGCCCCGCAATATAACGGATTACTTGTTCTCGACTAATAATATCGGATCCAATACCGCGGCCGTGTCTGAATACTAGACTAATTACATTAGCCATAATTCCTGCTCGCCGGTCTCGATCCGTGTAATATTCACGACACACGCGCACACGCGCACACGTACACAGTTGGCACACGATCGAGTATTTGTTATTAAGATCGAGAAAAATCGATCGTTGCGAAACGGATCGGAGACCAGACTTTCGAGCCGGCTTGGTTAGCTTAGTCTGTGGTACAAAGTCGACGCTAATTATATGGATATTTGTTTCAGTCTCTTGTCGATACTACTGTCGGGTTGATGCGGTGACAGACAAAAGTTCTGCCTTACCAGGTGCGAAAGGAATTCTAATGAGTTTTTTTTGCGTACTATGCGCTCACCGTTTCCAGAATGTTTCAAGGATGTGTTACTAGATCTGTGATAAGATTTGTTTTAAATGGAATGGTTTGAGATCCATTTTAATTTTTTGTTGGAATACTTTTTGTGAACCTTTGAACATCCCTCAAACATCTATAAAAATCGCTTAAGAGTAATCATAGTTTTTTGTATAGTTTTCAGTACAATTCTAGTATCTAATTGGCAAGACTTTACTTTAAAAAATTCCAAAGACAAACCTTTAGATTTATTGAAGAAATTGTTTGCATTAATCTCAAGATATGTAAACACTCTTTTTTTAATCATTTTAGTGAGTCGTAAATGATGTGTCAATCTTTCCAAATTACTAAAATGTACTGTTTTACACGAGATTCATTTATTTTGATCAGCTATAGTTGTTGCAGTTTTTTTGGAAAACATATATGAAGCAGTCATAATATAAAATTAGATAACAGTGAAATGTCTGTTTTACTTTCTTAACTTTTATTATTAACATTTATTTATTTACTTAACGCAACCAGTTAGAAATGTTACTCAACTTAACTGGTTATAATGAAGAAATAACAACATTTCGTGTTATGACAAGTATGGTCGGCAACAACATCTAATTGCTTAATTATGAATGTATAAAATCAGCGCTCCAATGATTAGTAATGCTTTTGCCAATAAATGCACGATTCATGGTTTCCTTGATGAAAAATCCTGAGAATATCATGAGAAAACTTGCAGGTTCAACTTTCAGCTGGGACTTTAGATATTAGAAATCATGACTCTGGAACGACAACAGAAGCAACAAATTTCGTCTTGAAAAATTGATTTATTCCGATCCAGAAATTTCCTACGATCGCGACAGATATCCTGAGAAAGCGACTTCCTAGACCAAGTTGGTAAGCGGGTAGGGTGGGAAGCGCGGGTCGGGCGGGGTGTTAGGATATGACGTTGCCTGGTCGCGGTGTGCTGTTACATAAACACGTTTTCATTACAGGGATGCGGGTCGCGACTACAATAAGATATATTGAAACGTGATATGCCGTATCGTAAATATTCCGGGTGTGATTTAAGCGGGAGGCCGGCGCGGGAGAGCCGAGAATCCGCGCCGTACGTCACAACCATTTGTCTCCGGCGTCTCCAGGTATACGAGCTTTCTATCTTGATTTCTATGCTCGGACAACGAGTCGCGGGTCTCTTACAACGAAACACGCCTCGTCGCGGCGCTCCACCCAGAAAAGGCTCCCTTTGCGTGCCACGAAGTCGCGTGTAATTTAATACGCGTGTAAATCTTCCTGGCTGCGCCGCGCCGCGCCGCGCCGCGCGTTCCTCGCGTCTCCGGAGAAAAATATATCGCTATCGTTCGAAATCGGACGAATCGCCTGACTTTCCCAGGCTACGTCGACCTCGGGAATCGCTGCGCGAATTTTCGACCCTCCCTTCTCGAGCATTGTTGCGGTAGATTTTGCGATAGAGTTTGCATCCTGAAATAAAATGTGGTAACCCTCGCGGATTCTTCAACCTTGAATGCGAAGAGAAAAATGCGACTGCCGTGGCACTCGAAGAAATCGCTCGACGTCGAAGCAACTTAGCTAACCCTTTGAACTACGAGGTTTTTTTTTTTACGACTAACACTTCTTATAAATCTTCGCTTACTTGTTCTTATCAATAGTACGATACAATTGTGTTTCGATTTTGTAGAAATAAATAACACTTATACTTAGTAGATTATTCGTGAATTATTTATTCATTATAATCCTTATCGGACGCATGTAGTGTCGCGCGTGACATTATACATTAGCTCTGATTATCCGAGGGTCGATATGGATTAAAGAAAATGGAAACTGATGCTGTAGATTCTAATAGTTCGCTAGCTTGCGTGACAACACATTGCGTCGAAATCTGATCACAGAATAATGTCACCCATGTATGATCTGTCTCTTAGTCTTATGAAAGCATAGTGTCAGCCACGTAAGTTCTGTCTCTCTGACTAATATGACTAATATATACAGGGTGTATCAAAATTATTATAACTCCAGGAAATCAGGGGTTTATTTTTTTATTGTTCAGCTAATATACCAAAATAACCTTCTATATTTCCTCCTTGAATTTTCAATACGTTTTAACAAATCATTTCAAAAATGCAGTCCTTAAAAATCAATTAATATCTCCAACGTCTTATTTGGTAATAAGATTTCGATAAGAAGTTACAACGAGGATTTTCACGAAGAGGGTTATTTCAAATACATATATCAAAATTTAAAGAAGAAGAGATATTAACCCTTTGCACTCGAAGCCATTTTAACCGCAAATCTAAAATAATTTTTCTGGCTTCTGGTGTCTCCATTTTATGTAACAATATTTATTTTATGCATATGAAATTGAGGCTCGTGACTCGTATAATAGTTACACTTTTAACGATTTTTAAATCTAAGCTTTGTCTATGTCTATTAAAAATAATTTTGGAATGTATTACAGTAATTTTAACGCCGCCGCAGAGTCGGCACCCGAATGCTAAGGGTTAATACTTCTTTCGCATAGAATGTGGATCAGCTATTAAGCTGGCTATGATTTTGATAGGGTATTTATTTTAACACGCTGCGGACCAGTGGTATTTTATATTAAAACCAGCTGTCTTTACCCAGTGGTTAGCTGTTTCTTGGTGAACGAGAGTTCTCGTTATCTGCCATAAACTTTAGGACAGAAAACACGAAAATCTGGCCACAGTTACATGGAAAAGTATTCGAAAGCGTTTGATTTGATAGCCGAGTCCCCGATAGCAACATATCGAAATGTTGAATTTCGCTTAACTGGAGCTTGGTTTTCTTAGAACGGGTAAGACGCGGTAGCCTGTGAAAAGGATGCTCGAGATTCAGGGTTAGCTGACCAATTGAGAGCTGACAAGCCAGCCGGTTCTTTGAAGACTAAAGTCTCTCGTCGGACGTAAGTTCAAAGAGGGGGGTCATTTCAGATACGAGAAAGATTCGGAACGGCGAGGTCGTCGGCGAGGCAAAGCGAGAGTGGTGGATCGCCCGGGGCGCTGCCGGATACACGAGCGCGTTGCTCCGACAGTAGGCTAACTACGATAGAAAGTAGGTCCCTTCTCGGCTGTCTTTTGCTCTCGGGCTGGAACACAAACGCGGTGCCGAGCGGAGCCGAGCCGTTGCGGCGCGGCGCGGCGCGGCGCGGCCGAGTTTCGAGAGAGAGAATACCTTTACGAAGAGAGCCCGAAAGGACGTTGCACCCCGAGAGCGGGGCAGCTCGATTGAAACTCGCGACCGAGAATAGGACGCCTAATGAGGCTTTGCGTAACGCGAAAATGGGCTCGCGTGCCCCCCGTTACGGTAGCGCCGCGTAACGCCGAGCCGAGACCGTCCAGAGACCGTGCACCGACCAACAGGGACCAAGCAGAGAGACGCGCTTTCTTGCCGCGTTTCCAACTTCACCGATTCGGAAGACGCCGGCTTCCTTTCCCGCCTGGACTTTCCGCGTAACGAGCGCGGGCGACCGTTTTCGACGGCTCTCGCGCGTCGATCTCGAGCTCGTTACCGTTGACAATGTCCAAGTTGCCGGGAACTTGTCCGCAGACAATGCTCAGTATGGCAGAATATTTTAATGGCAGCCGCAGCCGCGCCGGTTTCGCCTCCGATCATCAGGCCGTGGCGATACCTCGCTCCTAGAACCGAAGAACACTTTGCGAAAGCTACAAATTGGTAATCCACCAGTGTGCCGCGGACTAGGCAAAACGGTCACCGATACAACGCTAAATTGGTCATTGAATACCATTTACATTCATAGGATTCCATTTGCATTCGTAGGATTCCGCTTGGCTAACGTGGCTGCTCGACCTGTTGGCTGCTAAGCTGGAACAGGAACCATCTGTTTCTAATTGTTTCGATCGTGGTATTGCGCAAATACTCGAAAGCGTAACCTGTCGGAAGACGCAGCGTTTCAAGGGATAGAACGATGACAGATGTAATAGAGTCCACTGATTCTCCTGTCTCCTGGTGTTTACTCGTTCGTATAATAGGAGCTGATGTTCATCTAACTGGATCTTCGCTCGTACATGTATATTCTCAGCGTGCTTCGTTTTTCATTTTGATGGTCGCTTACGAGCGGCTGTCTTGCTATCTTATACCGCATCTAGTTACTCGCGCAATGAGTGCATGAAACCTTCGTTTTAAGAACAGATTCTCGTGTTATTTTTCTCTTAACCACTTAGCTGCGACGATCTGTTTTTAATGTCAACTTTGTACGCGTTTTATCGATCACCCTGACTGCAGTTTCTCTCAACAAGTTGTTCTAGAATTATTCTAAAATATGCGAAATTTATGAATATGTTTCACAAGTATTTCAACGCAAATCGTAGGAGAAGTATCTTTGTTGTATGATTTAAAATTGCCGTTCCCTCATAACGTGTATAAGCGTCGTACGCAGGTAAAAGGTTAAGATTTTTATAGAACGAATGCGTAGAGATCTGCGATTGATATTTAAATCTATAAATTAGTTAGGTTATCATTAATTAGGTTAATCACAATTGCTTAATACTAGCCCTACACTGCCGGCCATGATAACTCGCCTTGCATTTTCCTTCTTAATTATGGCCTAATTATAATGACATAAATATGTTCTAATCATAATGATTTTAGATCTAATGAAAATTACTATAGAAATGACGAGAGTTTTAGTCTTGTTATTCTTGTAAGGCAATTACGTTAAGTACTTATGATCAACAGACTGCGGATTTTTATGGAAAATAAAAGTTATTTGTTTCAATTGCAAAATACTAAAGTAAAATAGTAGTTTTTTTCTTAATATATGCAACATGTTGAGGATAATGTCACAGCGTTATTAAAGTCTCTCCGCTGTTTTGTGTTTCACCCGTATATTTTTCTTATAAAATGCATTAAATCCGCATAGAGATATCTTTGCATGGTTTTGTCCCTGTTCACCGCACATCGATTAATTTTCAACGTGAAATTAACACGAGAAGAGAGCGTATCTCAGAATCTCGACTATCTTGGACAATGATTGTTTCTTCCGCATCATCCTCATGCGAGCGAACATTAGCTTCTCGGCAAGACCGTCACCAGCAAGCAGTCAAAATTTTTCCAGCCGACCGATTTGTCAAGAATGGCCTGACGCAACATGGTCGAGCCGCTGTTTCCACTTGCTCCTGAAACAGCAACATTTTCCGTCTCCATCTGTATGCGCCTACATCATGATCTCGTGTCCGTCTGCCACCGTTGCCCCCAAAGTCGAGGATCTCGTGCGAAGATTACGCTGGCTGTCTCGTGCCGACAGTTAGCCACGCGCTGGCTGGCATTCTTCCCGATCCGCCGTTCGTCACGAGCCTCTCGGTGTCAGATGGTCGTGTAGACACCGCACCAGGATGCGCGGGTTGCGTAATGCACCACGGGATCCACGTGGCTCGAGATCACAGCGTTTGATGAATCCCCTTCGTGGTATACGCGACGGACCGAGGGGGTTTGTCGAATGGACCCGTGGACGCGCGATCGTGGTTCCAGATAGCCACAGGAGGATCGACTGTGCCGATGGCAGGTGTTTACTTCGATCTTGTCCTATTCTCTTCCTAAAAACCGGATAACGTTCTGGCGTATGGCATTTCAATTGTCGAATACTCTGCTCGCAATTAGAGACGAAAGATACCGTGGGGCAGCAAATTTGAGACAACACTTTATGATGGTATAACTTTTTTTAAAGACTGGTCTAAGTGGCTTGAATTTTTCTGTAAATGTTAGAGGAACTAGTTTATTGTACGATAACTGAAATACTTTCTTTCTAATTTTACTAATACTTGGAAGGAAAGAAATCTTAAAAGATCGATTTTTCACTTTTTATCTGGATCTGTGATGAAAATTTAGAAAATGCATTTGGTATGATGCGATAAATCTAAAAACTGTTATAAATATAGTTAGTGATCAGACACATTTTATTAATAAATAGATAGAAAGATACAAAGTTGTTTTAATTGAATTATTTTTAATCAGCCTGTAGCAGAAATGAAAATTCAGGTAATTTAGTTAGTAAAACTAGTGTATTGGTTGGTTCTGAGAAATTTCTCTGGAAGAACATGGAAACTGAATGGAAACTGAAACGTGTGAAAAGAATTTATCAATTTTATGATACACTCGATACTTTATCCTTTCTTATGAGAGTCATTCACGACTTGAGCATAAGTTTGTACAATTCTCTAACACTAAATATATCGCGCCTTCTATAAAGACTGAGTAAATAATTTTGTTAAGTCTTCTATACATTTGAATAAAACTGACGAAAGGTCAAAATAAATTCTTCTAAAGCATCGCAAATTCGTCACTTTTAGCATTCTATAAGTTTAGCGTTAATCATACTTTACTTTACCTGGTACCATTCGTATTAACACAGTTTTCTAACTATTCGATAATCGAGATACATATGCATATTCTACGATTATAGAAACCGAGGATCTTCCCGCTTATGTTGATCTGCGATAAAATCAGCAATTAATAAGGCGCGGCGATCTATTTGTTTTGTAATAGTACATCGATATTTCCGAGTTTTTCGACACGCCATTATCGACCATTATACCGGCACTGAAATTCGTGGATGTGTAGCAGAAATCGATTGTCGGCGCAGCGCGGCGCGTAAATGGAACGCCACGGATCGGGTTTCGTCAACTAGATTAACTTCGGCCGCGAACGGGCTATCCGGTTATAATGGCGAGTGATATCGCTCGGCTAAATCGAACGCGCGTCGCGAATCGTGGCTATCAGATTTTTCCCGCTGCCGGATCCCGTTCGAGATTGCCATGCGTGTCGCGGGGAGGTGGAACGAAACGTTTTAATGATTCCCCGCGTGTCTTCTGCTCCTTCGACTCGTAGTCGGATGCATGCACCTTTCGCAGAGGAAACGACCCGATTGTCAAAACTGAAACCACACAACAGATGAACGTTGAAGCTGGTACCATATCGTTGAGAACTTACTCTCAGGGATCTTAACCCTTTGCACTTGAAGCCATTTCAACTGTAAACGTGAAATAATTTTTCTGGCTCATAGAATTTTTATTCTATGCAATGAAGCGCACTTTTATATGTACGATATGGATTCTTGCGATTCGTAGCAACAGTTTCACTACTCAACAATTCTTTAAATCTAAACTTCGATCTTATAGAAATTATTTTCGAACGTAATAGAATAATTTTCGTGATACCTCAGCGTCACCATTCGAATGTAAAGGGTTAATTTTGCTTTACTGTATTTTTATCCACAAACATGCAACAACAGTTTTAAAACTTACCAATGCGATTATGGATAACTGCGTTGTAGATAAGAAAAGCTTCGTCATTTTTCAGGCTTCTATCTTATAATTAAATTGCGGATCTTCGTGGAGAATAAAAACTTGTTGCATTTGTTACAAGAGACAGTAGTTTAACTTACAAGTTCTATTCTTCATTTAACTCTTTGCATTGAAGAGCTCCCATTTAATATCTCTGCTCCGAAGAACTCGAGTGCAAAGGGTTAATCATTTTAATCGGAGACAAAACAGTATATCGATGTTATTAAATATATCTACTTCTTCTCTTTTAACTTACTGGTATTTAGTTTTACCTTCTGTAGTTTAATTACAACGTCAAACCAGCCATGCAATATAGCATTTATACTTAGATTGAAGTCTAATTCTAAATGACAATTAGCAAAAAAATTTAAACTTTCATAAGATTATACATGATCCTCGTAAGCCTATTTACAACGATAATGTTCCAATGAGCCGTATTTTTCTATAACCATACTTGCGTAATATTGCAAGTACTTAGATCGACTGAAAATCGATGTTGCGACATCAGCTTCAATATTTCATTATCAGCTGTACATGCGATTATGACAGACTTATAAAATGCGATACCACGTGTAAATTAACGAGAGCCAATAGCAGTTTCACCATATAATTAAAAATCCTTTCCGTCAGCCACTTGCACTGCGAGACCTTCCACGCTGCATTGATTAGCATTTAAATGCCCCTAATATTTTCCTTAATAGGACCAAATAATTTTTCTTTTCTGTATTGTTTTATTTACTTACGTTTCTGAACTATGATAACAAAAGAATTCACTTTGATTTCGATTTAGAAGAAATGAATAATATTCCTATTTATTGGATCTTGCGTGGAATCTTTATCACGAGTCTGACTCGTTATTATAGTGCAAGTAGTTAACGAAGGAAACTTCTGTCTAATTCAGACCGTTTTAGAATAGCCAGCACACACAGATCCGCAGTCTATTCCTAATACCGCAATCGCAGCCATTGGTTAAACCGAACGGCCCACATTAAGACATTCTTATCTGCACGATATCCAAGAGGATAGTTGGCACATCTGCTCGGGAGTCTCTGAAACGAGCGAGGCGTTGCATCGCCTACCGAACACGTAACAGGAACTATAAACCGCTGTACCATTTGCGATCCTCGTTAATCGTAATCGTTCGGCAGGAAAAAAACTCCGGCGAAACACTAATCCCAACCCCTAAGTACCAGGCGGAAGTGTAGCAGGCAATCAGGTCCGTTCGCCATCCGCACGACTATACTACTTACGCGCCGCGAACACGCAACGTCCGCGCGGACCTGCGCGGACCTTCGCGGAGTGCAAAGCATCGGGATGCACCAGGTGCGAGCAGGTCCAGGTAGACACGGTCGAGGGGAGGAGGATCAACGTGTACGCGCAAAACGTAGAATCGTGGCTCGTAGGCTCGCACGACAGAGATCAGCGGCGAGCATCAATGTTAACTGCGTTCGGTAGATGGAAAACCGTTGGTATGCCCGGCAGGCCACAAAAGCTATTTCACCGACCACAATGCACGCCGTAGATGCGCGCTCTCGCGCGCGCTGAATCGCTCGCGTATTCCGCGTGTCTCGTTTAGATAGGCGCAATATGCGCGCGCGGCCGCAGAGCCCGCGGAAAAATCCGCGGGAGAGTAGCGGCGAAGTAACCGCACTTATTAAGACGTCGTTGGTTGGTCGGAATTTAAAGTGCCCGACGGTGGTCGAGCACGAGCTGATGGCTTGCCGTTCCTCTCCTCGCCGCTCGGCAAGACGCTGGCCCCACGCTTTGCTGGCCACGAAAGGGGTGAAACGCGACGGGACCGTCCGATAAACCTAAGAAATTAATGTTCTCGTTATAATCCCGACCGTTGGCTGATTCCAAATGTGCCGTCATGCTGACGAGAACGCCCCGGATCGCGGCGACGACGACGGCGACGACGACGACGACGATACCAGAAGACTGAACAGAGGAACACACGAGGAACATCGCGTTGCGAAGCGGAAGAGCCGCGGACAAATTACGCCTATGAATTACGGCCGAAAGAACCCGCGGGAATTTTAAATTGCCGGCTGTCAACGATACACGCTCACCGCGGCATAATTAATAATTACTTGCGGGAAGGATGCGCCGCGACTCGTAACATTGTACGCGCGTCTTTTATCTTGTTCTTTCGTTTAATCTCGAGTGTCTCGGGAGAACGGCCGGGCTTCGCGAAATTAATCACGGAAGCCTGCGACGGGAAAATGAAGTTGGATTCTTTTTACCGACGATGCCTGTGGTCTGGCATTTTTCAACGGGCTCTTCGACTTCGCAAGACGATTTTAGAACAGGGGACATCTGCGCCTGGATTACTAGTTTCTACGCACACGAATCGATGCAATTATTCGCAAGGTCGTGTTTCTACGTATGTATGTTTTTTTGCGACCGTTTACACGATGCAGTAGGGATTAGATTTGGAACATCGTTGATAATCCAAAGCCTGCTACGACACAAAAATACGTAAGCAATTAAGCCCTTGCACTACGACTCCTTTCACACTGCGTTCATTGGCACTTATTTGTCTTTAATATTATTAATAATAAGACCAGACAATTTTTGTTTCCTTTATTGTCTTTATGTGCGTTTGTTTCTAAACTTTGATAAGAGAAGAATTTATCTTTATTTCGATGTAGAAGAAATTAATAATGTTCAGATTTTGTAGGTCTTGCATGAAATTTGTATCACTAGTCTGACTCGTTATTACAGTGTAAAGGGTTAAAACCATTGCTATTCAAAAACAATTACTAGGTGCAATCACAATTGTTCACACAATAGTAGTGAACGAGACATTGAATACATTGCCTGGAAATATGCTCTTTACGATCCTCAAACACCTAAATAAAATAGCAACTGAGTAGCTTAAAATCGTCTTTATCAACCATTATTCTGAAAGAATTAGCATCAACATTCGATCATAATATTGATTACATTATTTTAGCATGTGCCAAAAGTAAATATAATCAAATAATATATTTTTTAAATTAAGGAAATCAAAATTCTTGAATTGATCTAATGAAAAATGTATCTTATCGTTCTTAAATAATTTTTGATAAATAATCACTTCAGATTACTAGACCCAATAGAAAAAGAACGAAAAGCTACGTAGTGTAGCACATATGTCCAGCAAAAACAAGTTCAACGCTAGCAGTAATTAATGCGCACATCCTATGTAGTCGATAATACGCAGAGGTGAACGTGACTCTAAATAAATAAATTAAAAAAAAAGAAGGGTAGTTAAGAAGTTTCTCATCGAAATATTTTTATGTCAGGAATTGTAAATGAAATCAGAAACCTAGTTTTTGATGTTAAAAAATGTTAAAAGCAATAAGTCCATTGAAATCATTTGTATAATAGAAAACTGGTACCGCTACAACTTGAGAAATTAAATGAATTGTATCTCGTCATGTTTTGAAGTTAATTCGCTGTTAGAGCTCGCGTTCGGCGGTACGTGCGCCGAGAGAATACCGATGATATAAAAATATAATATGGCGGAAAGAAAGAAAGGAAGGGAGGAAGGAAGGAAGGCAGGAAGGAAGGCAACGGCCGCTGGCACGAAGGGCTGGTAGCCGCGGGTTGGGTCAAAGCATCGTCGACGTCGGCGCTGGCAAAGGCGTCGGAGGCGAGGGACGAGCAGCGAGGGCTGCGATCCGGTGGGGTGGGTCGCGAATTTCAGAATTAGTGGAAACAAATAACGGGCGGATGGGCGGACGAGTGGTAGTTGGGATCGGATGCGGCGCAACGCGGAACGATACGGAGATCTAGCGTGGACCAAGGGAGGGAGAACCCCTTCGTCCGTAGGTGGGTATATGTCTCGGTTCCGCGTGGATGTTGGTGGGGGCTTTCGGGTGGTGGAAAAGAGGGCGGCCGGGAAACAGGAGGGACTCGAAGAGAGCCGGTGAGAAAGAGAGAGAGAGAGAGAGAGAGAGGGAGAGGGGAGGATAGAGGAGCGAGGCAGAAGCAGAGGCGCATAGAGAAAGGCGGAAAGGGAGGCAGCCCGACGGAGAGCGCGAGAGAGAAGCGATTCGGGGTAGAGAAAGAGGGTCGCGCGGAGGGAGAATGAGGGACCAAAGCGCTCTCTACGGTAGCTCACATCAAAGAGTCGTCTTAATAGAAAGCCTTAGAGGCGTTTGTTCGAGTCTCCTCATCTGACTAAATATTCCTGACTGACTGAGGAGATATCGGCGGGCCAAGATACACAGCACGGCGCAGATCTTACGTATAGAACAAACAGCCGCGCGCCCCGGCGCCGGGATTACCGCTTCCGTTCCGTTCCTGTTCCCGTTCCGTGCCTCCTGGGTAACGATCGCTCCCGCATAAGTTTCTCGGAGTTTCTGCAATCTGCGTGTATACATATCGGGAACCAAGGCTTCGACGAAATACCCGATAGCCGAGGAGCGACGCGGAGCAGAGGCTACGCTCAGTCAGCCCGCGGAGCCGATGCCGCCGATGCCGCCGAAGCCGAACGTGGCCGACGGGGATGGGAGGTTTGTCTCCGCCCCGGCATCACGAAGAATTAACTGGTGAAGTTTCGTTACACGCAAACGCCCGCAACTGTGGCTAATTAACGCATCCGTGTGCCGATGAAGCAAAGTTTAGCATCGATTTGGTTGAGGCTAGAGAACGGATGATTCGGTGGACGTTGAAAAAATTGCTCGATGCTCCGAGCATCGGCGAACAAATTGGGGAAACGACTGCAGAGAACTCGTGGTACCATTTCGTAGAAGGGAAGATTTTTGATCAAGTAGTATGATACTTGATCTCGAGGTAACTCGACAGTATTCTTATTTCATTTTCGGAAACATTTCTCATAGAGATGGTCGAGAGTCATTCGCGGCGCTCTCCACGATAAGGGAAATGAAAAATAATGGTGAACCTATAGAAAGGTATGTGACCGCGCTGAGATATCGGGACTGAAGCGTAATAAAAAAGTTAGTCGAATAGGTTGATGGGAAATGACACGCCGACGCGGTTCGGCCGAGTGTTATTTCCTAGGAGGTAGATCGTATCGAAAGAATTTCCAATTAGGGGAATAAGAAACTCGAGGGGGAACGGGATCCTGAGCGAACGGGACTGACGAGACTCTGACCAGTGTCAGTTCTAATTGGACGGTATCGTTTATCCGAGAGAAATATTCCCGGTGACTTCACAGGTCCAGACTAGACACCGCCGCGCCGCTCGCTCCTATGTAACATTGCCGATTAATACCTGCGGATACGCGTAGCCGAGCGTAGTCGAACGCGCGTTTGATTGATTTAAATAGCCCCCCTCCCCCCCTTATCCTCTGACAGATATAAATGAATCGGATGCGTCCGTTACTAAGCGCTATACAGATGTAATCCTTTAAAGGGATATTCGGCCTGTGTTTCGCTTCGGTTAAGCTGTACAAATAGACGTGGGATGCTCGCAATCAGTGTTGGCCTCTACGTCGGCACAGGGAGAGAGGGAGGGTTTGGTTCTCGGCTATTTATAAATGAATCGTCGCGCGGGACACACCCCTCGACGAATCAGCGTCCTTCCGCTATTATTCGAGCATTCAAGGACTCCCGATTATATCCTTTTGCCCGCGGAACTTTGTCCGACCGGGGAAGGCGTTTCATTAAAGACGCGGCTCGATCTTAAAACGCCGCGCCGCGCCGCGCCGGCTGCGTCTTTGTGTCGGATAGATTGGCGGGGACGATCGTCGGCGAGGGCTATCGAAAAATTAATCCTGCAATTTTGGTAGCGACAATTAGAGACTTTGGCTCGTCTCTATCTGGAACACGTATTCCCTTTTCAGCCAAGGGGTCCACGTGGGACATGCGTAAAATACTCTGATTAAACGATTCGATAGACTAGAATAAAAGTTTTCTTGTACCGATCTCGTGTACTGAACTAACCCTTTGGTGTACGAGGACGTCTCAGATCTGTTAAGGGGTTGACGTACGACTGGGTGTACACGATATCATACGATTGCTGCTGAAGAAGGTTAACTGTTTTAAGTAGAACATCCTGCACAATTCAAGCCACATATTCTTGTCCTATAATATGTTAATCTTATTACAGAAATCTTAAGTCGAAATCAAATTTATAATAGAATAAATGTAAATTGCCTACCTTGTGTAGGAAGCTATTAGTATGAAGCGAGTGTTAATCAGCGTAGCTGCTGAAGAAGTCTTAGTGCAAGGGGTTAAATACCTTACGAATACATTGTATCTATGAATGACGGAATACTAAACTTTCTTGATCACCGTTCAATGTAACTTTAATTTCGTTTATCGATAACCGTGGAAGATGCGCATAGGCATATGTAGGTCAGTGCACGTTTGGGCACGGGGGTGACTCGCTAATTACTCGGTGCACGATAGAAAGTAAAAGAGAGACAGAGAGAGAGAGAGAGAGAGATAGAGAGAGAGAGAGAGAGAGAGAGAGAGAGAGAGAGAGAGAGAGAGAGAGAGAGCGGAGTCTTTAATTCAAGCATCGCCGGAGGGAGCAACGTTACGGTTAACAATTATTCGAGCACGCCGAGAGGCGGACTCGTGAATTAACAAGACCTATCAGTGCCTTCCGCACCCCCTCCCCGGACACTCTACCTCGTCGCAAGGATCTTACTGCGAATCATCGTGCCAAACGACCTCGGTAACGACGAAGCTTCCGTTGCTTGTTTGTACGCTTACTTTACTCCCGTTTCCCTCCCCCCTCGGCTCGCTCCCTGACTTTGTCTCGTTCTCTCCCTCTGCAGCGTCTCCACGCCGGTTACGGTCTCCGTCGCACCCTCTGATCCTGCTCGGCTCGTCTCGTTCGCTCGCCCGCCCGCCTCGAATCTTCCGCCATTGTTTAAATACAATTTTGTCGTTTACTAATTAATGCGCTGTACATCAAAGAAGATGTTTATTGGTTCATGTGATACTAAAGAGACGGTAACGAAGAGGTAACTCGCTAAGGGAGCGGTTGAAGGAGTGACGAGGGGGGTTGCGCGGCTGCTTGCGGGAACGAGGGGCGGTCTACGCCCATGAAAATATCTATATAGAAGCGGCAAGTGGTGTTCCTTCTCCCACCGCCACCCCTCTTGTTTGCAGCGCTCCTTCTTTCTCCCTCTATCCGCCCTCTGTGCGCCCACCCCGTCGCACCCCGCACCCTGGCCTCCTCCTCGTCCTCCACGTCCTCCACCACCTCCACCTCCTCCGTCTCTTCCTCTTCCTCTCGCAGACCCCAGCCTCCTCTGTCCTTTTATCCCCGACAAACGACGCCAGCCACCCACAGACTCATCAGCTAACTCTGTTTCGGAGTTACAGGACTTCTCCTCCTTTCCTCTCTTTCTCTCGTGTTTCCGCCCTGTGTCTCGCGCTTTACGGGCCGCTCTCCGCTCCGCTCTGCTCCGCTCCGCTCTGCTCCGCTCCGCTTGGCTCGCCGAGTCCCGGTATCGTGCCCGTACGCCGAATCAGCCGTAGTTACCTACGTAGTTCTCTGCCGACGTCAAACGGAAAGCAATGGAGGCACAAACATCGTCGCCCGGCGACTACGAGAGAGCGCCGGCTACGGCCACCGACGTTTGCGAGGGAGGACCACCTTCAACCCCTCACCTGGCCAACCGGCGCCCGGCAACTTGTTCGAGCGTGTGATTCGAACGCTTCCCTTGTACGACCGATTCGATAATTCATCTGTTCGCCGACCAAACGCGTCGTCGAACGCGGTCTCGAAAAGGAAGAGTTTTGAGCAGCTGATGAAATAATCTTAACTCCTGGTAGTCATTTTAAACAAATTAATGTTCGATGGCAGACCGTCGAGATAAAGACGTAATTAAGAACAGTCCGAGTTATTTATAATTTCATTTATAATTTCATTTATAATTTCATTTCTAAATTCATTTATAATTTTCTTTGATGTGTCTTTTCCTCCTTTTAAACACGTTGATTTTTCTATTGACCAGAATAAAATATGCGAAAATTTCAATTATTGTAATTGCCAGGAAACGGACGCATAATAATATTATACTCTGGGCCCACACTGGCGCAGGAATAATAGTTCAATTGATGATATTATGACGTCACCACAAATTCCTATAACATGTTTTGAAATAATTTTGACATGATCAAATATGTTTACATTTTCAAAACTGTTAGAAGTGTACATATTGTATAAGTCAGTAAGTTCAATCTCATGTGAATAAAATCCAATAAACCATATTTAGAGATAAAGTAACATCGAATGTAAAGAGTTAATATTTTTCCAAGAACTAGCCTTTAATAAAGTTTTATGATCTGTAGACGTTACTTTGAGACCTTGTGACTTTTAATGGAACGTCGGTTATCCGAACCAATCGGAGCAATACGGATGATCGAACAGGTTACTTAGATACGATTCTTCATGTAGGTAGAAAATATATTGAAAAATTTAAAATAAAATTTATATTTATGTGTATATATCAAATATATTGACATTATCTACTCTAGTAGTTGCAACAATGTGATCTGTTTTATGTACATAAGATTCGGGATAAATTGTCTAATTTTGTTTATTACTTAATACTTTGGTACATAATCTAGTTCTCTGAAGAAAATTTTCTGAGCACTCAAAAAAATTCTACTCATCTTAGGTGTTTGGTTAAAAAAATAATTATTTGTAAAATTAACTATCGGAGGGAAGTATATGAAACAATAAATGCGAGGCCCTTCCAAGAGGAAGAGATGCCTCAAGAACTGTACTCATTTCGATCTTCAATTCCTGGTTCAAGGTGATCGACTTTCTTCGTTTTTCTGACGTTGTTTCACGGGATCGTTCGAACGATTCTCTTTTGAATCCGACGCCTGTCTGGCCGATGACGTTACAAGGCTCCGATCCCCGGTAATTTTTCAACGAAATAGTTACAACGTATCCGAGATCGACGGACTGTTTATTAGCCCTTATCGGCGTCGCCACCGGTCGAACCTCTTTGCCTCATGCGAGCTGACGCGATCGCGTCTCGCTTTCGCGGCCAGATAAAGTCGTCGATCGAAGAACAGCGAACGGACCAATTGACGGTCTTCCTTTTACCGTGGCACGCTAGCTCCGCGATCGGCTTGACGCGGAATGCTTGACTGTCATGTAAATTTCTCGCGTGACAGAGCAACCGGATCGTTACATACTGCCGTGCCGCACGGCGAACACACTCGTTCGTCTTCTTCGTCCTCCAAGAATGTCAAATGGGCGCCGTTACGACGAAACTTTGCAGAAGATTGCGGTGTAGCTCTTTGCCATTTTTAAACGTCGTATTTAGATCCGGATTGTTGACGAGTTCCATTCGAATTTCGTTGTTAGACAATGCGTAGAAAACTCCGAACACTAGATTCGACAAAAGTATATTACCATAATGAAATACCAGTTAATGTGCTTTGTGTTAATTAATTATTTGTTAAAATTAAACATGTAAAAGTAGGAAGTTCTTAATAGTAGATCTACCAACGTAATGGAATTTTTTTGATGGCGAATTTGCGAAATTTTCTGTCCAGTTTTAGACCACTCTGAACGAATGAACACCTATGTCGAATGGAATAAATCATTATTCAAATAAAATTTAATATTTGTGATATCGAAAAATTTATATTTTGAAGGACACTTAAAAATTTATCTTTAAATGCTTATTTTTTAAAAAATATTCTTTAAGTAATTAAAGTTGTTTTTAGTAACGAAGACTCCTGGAATCTCTTAGGATCTCTTCTAGGAAAAGATATGGGGCACGTTTGATAATCAGAAACAATGGTGATAATGGCTGTAATGATATCATATTTTATAAAAATTTACCTGAACGATGATGACAGAAGAACAATATTTTACTTTGTCTTGCAAGAAAGGTGAAATTTTCATTACAAATCAGACTGTACATTACGTTACAAAGGGATAATAAGGAGCGAATAATTTACCATAAATCATAAATCGTTAAAAACTGGGCGAACCTGGCAGATCGTTTTTTCCCATGATTTCTTTTCGTGCGCAGACTGTTCTTGTCAGTGATAGCCCATTGGGGCGCCTCGCTCATTAATTTCCCGTTCGCGCAAAGAACAGTGAACCGGGTCAACCGCACAATGCGCAACACCTTGCTTGCCGGCATAATGCGAAGGGGTGGATTAGAAAATGCAATCTTTCCTAATGGATCAGAACGAAGGGGGAAAAGAACGGACCGGGGGCCAGGGACGAGGAGACAGTCGAAAGAGAGAGAGAGAGAGAGAGAGAGAGAGAGAGAGGGCGAGAAAGAGAGAGGGAGAGAGAGAGAGAGAGAGGTGAACGAGAGCCAGAGGAAAAGGGGGCATAATGAATGCAGGATCATAGCAGTGGTGTAACGTGACGATACAAAGGAGGCTTAGAAAGCCCGATGGAACAAAAGCGTGCGGTGATTGATCAGGCCTCTAGATGCAGCCTGTTGATACTACCGTTCGAGAGCCGATCCATAGAATTCTACGGCTAAACGGGAACGAACGGCGGAGGGACGATAAAAGAGCCCCGAAAAAAGGATAAGAGAACTCGGGGATGATAGGAAGGAGAGCCGAACAAAATGACACGTACGTGGATGTTAGGCAGAGACGTGGAATCAGGTGTTGGCGCGATGAACGCACTTTTGAGGGACAATAAGGAAGTATCTTACTTGCCGAAATTACATCCAAAAGTTATCTTACTGTGATTTTGGAGTTTTTTTGGAAACTTTCGTAAAGCACGATTTCATTAACATGACTTAGATACAGCACGATTTATTGTGCATGTCGATAAGTATTTATCCTAGCCGGATAATTAAGAAATAGTTCCATTATCCGAACAATAATGGTCAATCGATTAAGGTTCTCAGGATTACCGATATCCAACTGTAACTGTATTAATACTGAACAAAAAAAATTAACACTGCAGCGGCAGACATTTTTAATATATCACAAAATTTTGAACGATTTTATATAAAAACTGTTTACTTGAACTGCGTAATATGTTTTGATGCTATATTGTAAAAGTGGCGCTTACCCATCTGTAGATATAAATAAATCAGTCTGAGTATGCTTACAATAATTTATATTTATATTCATTCATTCAAAATATTTTTTTAACTTGCTACTTCAAGACAAGTTAGTTTTTCTATTAAACGAAGTACGTGAAGGATTGAATTAATTGTTAAAATCTAAATAGTGTAATAATATAATTAGATGGACAGATAGAAAATAGTACATAATTTTTACTCATCCTATTTTACAGGAATGCTATTTCTCCTATTTCAAAGGAATAGGAGGCAAAATGTGTATTCTCCAAGTCTTGTACCGCATTGTTCTGCCTATTGTGTAAAAACATTGGACTTCCGGTTAGGTTGTATCATTGTCTTGAGTTTATCATTTCGCACATTGTCTTCTGATAAATTCATGATTTAAAACGTCCAATCCTTGCGTAAATCTAAATTTACAACAATCGAGACACGAGGAATTTTTCCGTCCAAAGGACAAAAAGGTCGTGGAGCCGAGCTCGACCATAAAGAGGGAAAGCGTAGCCAAAGGACCGTGGTAGGGGGTCGATGTGTGAGAAGGAGGTAGGGTGGACGCGTGGACAGAGGGCCGTAGGTTGTGATTTCGTGGATCCATGCGATAATGTTATGCTCGACGGACCGAACCGAAAAACGGGAGCCAGAGGGGGGATCGCCCAACGGGACGTATTATGCTCGACAGAAGAGAGAAAGAGAGCCAGAAGGAAAAAGAGAGAGGGAGAGAGAGAGAGAGAGAGAGAGAGAGAACGGGAGACGAACGCTGGCCGGTCCGTGCCCTTCCTGTGTCAATAGGCTCGATTTCCCTTTCAAGTTGTCAACTCTTTTTGTGTGCTCGGCAAATTGTCGCCGGCGGTACGGGAGACGAGCAAAAGAGGAATGTCGAATGGGGTGACGGCCAAGAGAAACGGAACACAAGGGGCGGCGAAGGGGGCGGCCAGAGAGACAGAAGGGGGTCCGGGGTGGGGTTAAATTAACATTATTGTTGTGACAAAGAGGGGGCGTCCGGGGCCACCCAGGACGGTCTGCACCCCGCGGGACTCTAAGCTAGGTAAACAATTCCACTTGATGATCGGCTCGTTTGATGTCGCCTGATTACCCTCCGCAAACAATCGCTGATTCTCCGCGGAAACGAGGATACATCTTGGCCGACAGAATACTCCCCCCCCCCCCCCCCGCCCCCTTCCTCCTAGCGACTTTCGACCGTCTCCTCGAATTGACCGGTCGTTCTGCATCGTTTCCGTTCTTTTTTCATACTGCCTTTGGTGTGGATTCTTGGCGCGCATAATACTCGTATTTTCCTCGGAAAAATAAATGATTCTGACGTTCAGTTGCTTGCTAATTATCGAATGGAAAAAATGTGTAATCTGTAACTGAAATAACCAGTGGGCGGTGTTTATAATATGTTTGCAATATATTTGAGCCACGTGTTTACCTGTCAGTGCGCCTTCGTCGTGCTGAATTTTGATGTAGAATTCGTGCGAAGTAGAAATATTTAATTGGTATCTCGAATGATTATAATAATTTACGATATCTAACGTACTATGATCGTCCATCGTTAATCAGATTGCTTTCTGCCTAACGCTGTCTATAAATATATGTTACAAAAATTGCAGAACCGCGTTTGTTCGATTTCATATTGCAATCTCCTCGAGTATGTAAATTTCGAATAATTATTCACAATTATAAAATGTGAGAATGAACACAGTGTAATTCAGTTTCGTTTCGCTTCCGTTTGCCGAAGCAGTTGATAAAGGAAAGAAGATTCTTCTCAATTAAAATTTATTTAAATTTGTTTGCAAAAGAGTGAATTTACATAAAAGTTCAATTACAAAGTTGCCGGGGGTTTATCTTCGGAAAATTATGTTATTTTAAGGATACGCGCGCCATAAGCATCGGTTCACCCCCACCTCGAATATGGCCGACCGGTGCGGCATGAATTTCTCCGATTTACACTGTACAATACAAGAGAAACCTGAATCCGACGCATTACTATAAATACCTGTCATTATTTGCCTGTTAACACTCGACGTAATTTCGCAAACCTGCAATCGGCTAGGATGTTTTATTTCGTTTGAAATCGTTGAATAATCGTCTCGATTATTAGACCTGAATTCTGTTACTCAATAAGTGTAATGCGCCTACTTCGGTAGCTGAGGAACTTCATTGGCAAACGCATATCACTGAGCAAATGCAATATCATTAATCATATTGCTACACGTGTTAATATTTGCGACGGCGATGCTAAATCATAGGATTGCTCTTTGAGTCGTTAAACTAATACCGCGACTCATCGACTTGAATCTTGTCGTACTTACCCCTTTGTTCACACATTTCATTCGCACATTCTTTGCATCTATTCTCTACATTGATTAATCTAAAAACTTTTCATTCCTCTTTCGATTCTTTTTACGTTTTCTATATACTTTATGGTGTTGTATATTTTTGTACTTTATTATTCTTTAGTTTGTGCCAATTTTATACGGAGAAAAATTTTGGATATGCTATTACAATTACGTTGTTACAATTTTGTATTAGCAGAGTGTCCAGTAACATTTCAACTATCTCGTCAACAATCTTAAAATGTTATAGAATGAAGCTATTTTATTTGATCAAATTCAAATTGTGATGCCAAGCTGTACGATATCAATTACTTTTTCAATATTCTTATGCTTTGCAAATCAATGTAGGAAAAAATTAAAATTCATTTACAAATGAGAAAAAATAATTCCGTCACCCAAACACAGGTGACGTGTCAGTCAAGGCGTACATAATTTTTATTACGTTTATTATTTAATACTTAGAATCTTATGCCGACTTTCTTCTTTCCAATGATTCTGTTCCAATTTTGAAATATCCTCCCATGAGAATTTCCAAACTGTTGAAACTGCAAATATGTGTTGGAAGATCACGCTTGTTGATGGCACGCTCTATATCACGTAGTAAAATTGACGAGATCGATAAGCTCACAGAAAATTGGGAATTCAAATCGGGCGCAGAATTTGCCCGTAAAAGCTCGTCGCGATACATCAAAAACTTCGGATCCGGTCGCGAGGATGGTTTGTTTTGCCGCTGGTGAGGGAGGAGTGCAAAGTAGAGACAAATCGCGAGGGTTGCAGTGGGGTGGCGCGAGGGATGGCGCGGTAGAAAAAGTCGGGGAAGTTCTTTTGATTAATAGCATATAGAGGAGCGAGCTGAGCATTCGGTTATTGAAATGGAGAGGGTAGTTGGCGGATGGGTGGCAGTGGTTGGGTGAGTGGGTGGTTGGTTGCTCGAGCGAGCAAGCTAGCAAGCAAAGAGAGAAGGTAGGAGAGAGATGGAGGGAGGGAGAGAGAGAGAGAGAGAGAGAGAGAGAGAGAGAGAGAGAGCAAGAGTGCGCGGACCCTTGTGAAAGTTCCCTTTACCTTGATGACAAAGAACCGGGCGAACGGGCGAACCGAACCTCACTCAATGGAACGGACGAATGGTTATGGAAACAGCATTTAATTTGCTTAGAAGGAGCCTCTTTGTCGACCGGCTGAGAGTGCTCCTCGCCGGCTCTCTCTCTCTCTCTCTCTCTCTGCTGTTTCTTCCTCCGATCCCAAGCCCTCGGCCCCCTCCCGTCGCAGTCCTTTCCTCCTCCGGAGCGGCCGGTGAAAAGAGCATTGTCCTTTATCTATCGATTCGATCGTATATTTTATTCAGATTGCGCGAGGCTCGCGCAAAACGGCGAATCTCTTTATGATTGGCCATCGCCGCCCATTGTGACGCGGCGCGAGGGGTGACAGGCTTGCGTAAGTCCTGGCTCTCCCGGCTCGACTCGACTCGACTCGACTCGCCTCGACTCGGTTCGACTCGAATCGACTCCGAGAGAGCGCGGGCTTGGCAGCCCGGCTAATTAACGAGGCACGCGAGCCCGAGCAAAACCAAGGAAAGCCCCTTGGGGTACCTTTTCGAGCCGTCGCGTCGTCGAAGGACTTCCAGGAGAAGACGGAGGAGCAGGGTGTCGTGTACCTTCCTTTTTTTTCTCTCCGCGGCGGAAAAATCGAGCGCGTGTGCTCGGCCAGCGCCACGTGAAACCCGCGAGACCCGCACGTCAAACGAATGAAAGATGGGTACCGATGAAAATTCTCGACGGCCTCCTTTCGTCCGGGAACGTCGAGTGTTAATTAATAAGATTGATCAACGAACTTATCGACATAAGAACAGGTTCGAGTACCAGGCCGATAGGGTCCGGGGAGAGAACCGTATGCCTCTTCTTCGAAGCGGTTCTTGCGACGCCAAAGGACACGCGGCTCCGTGGGATCAACGCGATCCGCTCCATCGCTCTCCTTTCTCGCGTAAACGGTGATCGACGGCCGACATGCCCGCGATTCGCTGGATACTTTTGCTCTACTCGCGATTTCTTTCTGACCGAGGCATGCCGGACGTCTTGGACCTCGTACGAACGATTTCAGTTCGCTCTGACTTAGATTTACAGGCTGCACCTTGTTGTGGTCGTTAGGTTCTCCGATCCCGAAGAACAAACTCTTCGAGAACGTGGACGACTCTAATTTCATTTCGTTTCATTTATTTATATATACGGGTAAACACTCAGGTTTATAATAACAAAAATGAGAGCGTAGCTTACGTTGAATCACAGAGAATCAGTGATTCGAATAAAACAGCTTGCAATTACTTGTTTTCGCACTGGGTTAACATGTCGGGCTACTAATTTTTTAATTTACGATTATTCAGATTGTAAAGATATATTTGCGAGTAATTTATTCAACACGCGTGTTACGTGCGGCAAATATTACAATAATGTTGGTTGACGATCAGAATAAGTGTTTTATCGCTGCTTTTATAAGATAATATAAGACAAGTGCTTTTAGTGGTCCGTAAATGTAGCGTTAAATTTAGTTACGTTATCTGCAAATGTGACAATCTTGTCATTTTAGTTATTAATGAATATACATGTCCGACGAACTAACTCTTGACGAAGTACTGTGAAGTTCCATAGAACAAGGCCCGCCTAGAAAAACGAGGCGGAGCATTCAAGTTTGCAAGCAAAGTAACGTGCAAGATTGTTCATCCCGTTGTGCACAGCTTTATACATAAAATATAAAATAATATCAGAACGCGAAAGAAATAAATGTACTGAAGTGACCAATTTCGTCGTCAGGTTTTATTCGCGAAGTTTTGCGAGGAAACGTGGGAATGTCAATATTGAAGCTCGTTGAAACCGTTGCAGTTTGCTCCGATTAAAATTTGCCGTTCGCTCGGAAATTTACTAATGACTCCTCTTTTAATAAAGATTCACTTTGATGCAATCAATCGATACTTCGTTCGAAAATGTTTTCGTTCACGAAACTTTTCAGGTGTTCCTTCATTGTTTGTTGAGCAACATCTTGCCCAACAGCGCGCCATACTTTCTCGTCGCTATCGTCGTCTAGTTATCTGTGATGTCTTCTCCATTTTGAAAAGTGCCACTCTGTATTTATGCTAATGCAGTCACCGATGAAATCGACTTTATTCAGTGGCAATGTTAACAGTTGTAAAGTGACGTTACTTAACACCATACACAACCTCATTTGTATATGTTACAAATCGTACATGTTTTACATTTTTTTTAAATCTCTCTGTTACATTCGGCTTGAACTCGTCATTAAATGAATAAATAGACAAACAAATAAATAAGCAAATAAATGAATCCCGAAGCGTTAAGCAAAAGATTTAGGATTTGAACGTGGCAAACACTAAAAAATCAATTAGAGGAGCTCGGGCAGGTTTCACAACAGTGTCCATTAGCATCACCGTTGTCCTAAATTTTTCCCGCGTTAAGTATTAACAATCCTATCGCCGGTCTTAATGGGGCCGGGGTGAGCCGCGGACGGGAGCCAACGTACGCGATAATTTAGTGGATCGTTAAACTCGTAGATTTCACCGCGCTGCCAGCCGGCAGTCTATGAATGTCGCCAATAAAATCCGCGGAGATCAGTTTCGCTGAAAGTGAGGCTCATCAATATGCATGCTGCCAATAGTAGAAACGGTTCGCGTCCGAGGGAGAGCCTTCTGCGAATGCCAACAGCCGAGAGACGCTTTTACGAGAGAGCTCTAGTTGGCCGAAGAATTGAAATCGCAGTGCGTCGAAGAATAAATCTTGTACCCAATTAGCGATCCCTTTTGCATTCGAAAGATGAAGAGGGAGAGAAGCGGCGCGACGAGGCTAGGCGGTTCAATTCAGCCAACCGATTTCTTGCGTTTATCTCGGGTTCGCGTGTTCCCTCGCGCTCGGCTGCGCGGGAATTCGAACGGCTACCAACCGGAATCATAGACAACTTCTAAAAGGCATTCAACAGTTATTATCTCGTTGTTATCGATTTTTAATGCGGAAGCATTAATTTTTTTACTCGGTAGAGTAGCGTTTAACTTAACCTTTACGATTCACCTTTATTTTTAACGAAAGGAATTTTCTAATCGGGGATGCAATTGCCAAACTGCGAAACTTCGTGCACTATTAGGAGATTCTCCTCTAATTTTATCATATGATATTTTTCACTTCGAACTACAACTATCATATTCTAAATCTCTATTTGAATCTTTATTTTTATTATAAGGAGTTTTCAACTCGAAAGTGCAATCTCTTCTACAACAATAAAGTTTCTACTTGATATTGCAATCGAAAAATTGCGAATTTCTTGCTATAAAGAATTTTCCACTTGGAAATGCAATCACCGGACTGCGAATTTCTATGCACTTTATGCTGTCCTTCTTTATCTTTTCCACACGATATTGTCTACTTAGAAACGCAACCGCCACACTGTAAATTTCCACACACTCGCACTCGCACGCGGTACTTTACTGTTTTCATTACAAGGAATTTTCTACTCGGAAGTGCAAATCGTTGAACTGCAAATGCTCGCGCATTTGTGCGCGGCTCTCTTCTATTTCTACAATAAGGAATTTTCTACTTGATGTTGGCATCGCATTCGTGGCCCGTTCCCCTGCATCTACCGCGCAAGGAATTTTCTACTCGATGGCGGAATCTTTCCCGGATTCCGGTTTTCGTGAAACGCAGAAAAATGCAGATCCGCATAAAGATCCACGGTCGGGTAATCGCGGCGTTGCTGTTATCGACGAGAACCGTCAACGAAACCTGCTGCACTCGATGCGGCTCGACGCGACTCGACTCGACGAAAACGGCAAGTGTAGAAAAGGGTTGATACAATGTGTGTGCGCGAGAAGCGAGCCGAGGTTGCGGGCCCGCTGAAAACAGATCCTGCTGGCAAATCTGAGATAGACGGTGCGTGTGTGCTCGTCTCGCACGCGTACCTGCGTCGAAGGAGGCTCGTAACACAGGCCCCTCTCGCGTACCGGCCGAGTCGATGAGCTGTAAGAGGAGCTTGCTTCTGTTCGGAGGCAACTGGTGTGCTCTTAACATAAACGCGCTGCATCATTACGGGACGGTGCGCCCGCGGCGCTCTTTGTGCCGGGCGTAATTTCATTGCTATCGGCGTGCATTCGCTCGGACAAGAGAGCGGGCGCCTCCTCCCCCTCTCTTTCTCTCTCTCTCTCTCTTTCTCTCTCTCTCTCTTCCTCTCTCCCTCTCTCTGTCTCTCTCTCTCTCCCTTTCGCTGTCTCTCTCTCTTTCTCTCTCGCACTCTTTCTTGCCTCTCCTTCGATCCGATACGCTACAGCCACGGTCGGAAAATCTTTGCCCTCCTCGTTGACTCGACGATCATGCCCGGGATTAACTTCACCTTCGGACTAAATCTTCGAGGTTGGCTATACTTTTTTCCGCTCGGTTTTTTAACCGTCCGAACTTAGCAATTATGGAAATTGGAATACGCTCGGATGTCTCCGGGCGACTCCGGAGCTTTGAGGATTTAAATACGCTCCCGCTGTGCACGTCTTGACACTGTACACGTGTCCAAAGTTAACTCAGAGTTTTCTAATTTCTTAACACGTTGACCGCCGTGTCTATTTTCAAAATAACTGTTCTAGGTGCCAATATCTCTCTTTTTTTTTAAGAAATACGGAAAAAATAATAAATAAATCTTTGTTAGTAATTTTGTTACTTTGTAACTTTGTTAGTAACAAAGCTTTAACGGGTGTATCGCGAAAGGCGATGGATTTTGACAGGATGCACAATGTATAATGCGACGAGGCGTTCTTTGCATGTCTAACTAGTTTTATTATTTACTTATTTTCTTGTTCCTGAGTAAACATGTTAATCGAAAGGCTGCGAAATTGTTGCAAAATATGAGAGGAATCAAGTATGCGTCTACTGTAGTCTACTCAATGTAGTAGAAGTACCAATTCGATAAAATTCATCTCAATACTTATGATCTTATATTTCCGTGCTTCACAATTATTGAAATTGACATCTAAACACATACTACTATGAATCATGAAATAATTGCAATTACTTTGTTGCAAAAGTCATTGTAAGGAAATGTTCACTTTAAAAACGGCTCTTCGTTTTTCACCCTTAAGTTAAAAATCTTAATGAGTACAGTTTAATAGTTCTATAAAAATGTTGCCACAGGATTTGATTATACTTAAACTTCTTCTTAAAGCAATATTACTTCTTATATGTTTTCACAATTGTATATTTCGACTATTCATTGTTGCTATAAATGCATAAACTTCGCAGTCTAATTATTTGTTTATTTATTTATTTGACGCGCTTGAGAGTTCATTTGTATAATATAAAGAGGTAAGATAATAACAATCGAACTTACAAAATTAGAATAACGAATAACTTGAGTGCTTAGTTACAATAAAATGTTAAATTCTATTACGTTAAACATCTACTCTGAATAACGAACAACTGCGTATTGAACGTGCATTAATATCAAAGTTTATAAAACCCAATAAAAGAGGGCAACCGCTGTTATTTATAATTTTAGAAATAATCAATATTTCCACCGCGTTTCGTCTGTTCTCCACAATTGTTATTTAAAGAATCGTTAGTTTAGGTGTCTAGGTCATGCTCATTGTTCTTCCTATTATTCAAGCTACAAACCGAAAAATGTATGCTATAGAGAGAAAAATATTCTCTCTACCATCGCTTAACTTGCTAGGAAGACTGTACAACATCGATCTCTTAGCTTGATTAACAATTACACGGTTAATATAAGAAAGTCTGTTATCGTAATAGACTCCAAGATCACGAACATCGTGAACATCGTGAACATCGTTAATGTTTTATCTCCAAGATTATACCAGGTATCTAATATGTTACGATGACGGGACATTCTCACACATTATCATCGCAGGACATTTCGCGATCTTAAGAAATAATTTATTATTTTTTGCACTGTAGTTCATCTATCTCATCTTGAAATGTAAGTGCTTATGATAGACGTTAACCCCTTGCCGTACTATTTTCTTTACAGTTACTATGATTAGAATATTTTCGATCGCACTAATTTTTTCGAAGAAAAAAGAATTTTATATTTATCGCGTGCTTACATCTACTATAGTGTTTAAATATTGGTAGCAAGAGAATAAAATTTGTTTCCTACTTAACAGAACGGGTAAACATTCATACCTAACAGCTTATTGTTATAAATCTCCATCAGCAGTCAGACTCGTTAAAGTACAGCAAGGGGTTAACACGTGAAACGCGAAATAGCCCGCGCTGCGGTGGAATTAGTCGTTCGCCACCGACGAGTGCGTTGGTCACGGGAAAGGGTGAAACGGAGATGTGCGTGTAAATAAATTGCAGGCGGCCGACAATCGCGAGGAAAGTATCCGTGGCCATCCATCAAGTAGATCAATACTCGGAGACTGGTCCAAGAATCGTCGTTTCGGATCGATGGGGAGAGGAGCAGGGGAGGCCTCCGGTCGTCTCGCTTGCATCGCGACGACGACGCCTGGACTCGATCCCGGCGAGACAAGTGCTCGATAATTAATGGCCGATTACCAGGAGAAGGTCCACGACCGTGAACAAACGAGAAAATGAGTTCGGGACGCGGGGCCGGGGGGCGTGGGGGCAGAACGACGGCTCGTTAAGTATCTATCAGCTGACAGGCTGAAAGAGGAACGAGCCGGGAGATCGAGGGATCGTAGGCTGCAGATAGTCCGTCGAGCTAAACGGCGGAATAGCCTTTGACCTATCACCTGGCACGGCACGGAGCCGACGCGGCGGTGTGCTCTCTTCGCCAACAGTATTTTGCGAAGCGCGAGTACCGTACACCGGTGACGAAAGGTTAACCTGTAATTGGTACGTCCGCGGCGAGAATAATTCGTGCATTATTGCGACGATGCGACGCAAAGCGACGCGACGCCTCTCGTCTGTGGTACCATCCGACGGCTAAGCGGATTCGCGGGATCGAACGTACTTTTGGATTTTCAGAAATTTTGCATTTGTAATCCTATGTAAAGACTCTTCTGATGTACCAAAAAGGGTAAATACAAGTAATCTTACCTCTTGCAGTACCATTTTCTTTAGAATCGTAATGATTAATATTTTCTCGATCGTAATGATTTCTTAGAAGAAAAAGATATTTTATATTTATAGTGTTTACCGCTACTTGATTATTCAGATATTGGTGATGAGAGAATAAATTTCGACTTAAAGGAACGACATTTACATGCAACAGCTTATTACTAGAAATCTCTACCACGAGTCTGATTCGTTAAGATATGGTTTTCAAATACAACTCGTTAGTTATTATAAGTAATGACAAAATAGTTATTACTAATGGATTAATTATATAAATGAGATATAATCATTAATTATATTTCGTTTCGCTTACTTCTATCTAGAAGCAGCTCGCCCGAAATTTTAGCCGTCCGCGTGGAATTTACTCGGCGACTTCGCGAGTCATTTTGAAGTCAAGCAAGATTTAATTTTCAATGGGCCGAGCCTCGCCCAGTTTCTCGTGGGTTTCGAAATCGTTTTTACAATTTGCCAATTTGTCATAGTGACGACATCCGAGTTGACGTCTAAGTGGGCTAGAATCATGTTGGCGTGACATTTTTTAAAATGGTTACTAATAACTTAAAACGTGTCAAATTGTTAAAGAGACGAGCAAGAGAAATGTTAACGATAAATTGGAATTAATGTTAATGATAAATTAGAAGAAATCTTAACAATAAATTAGCTGAGTAAACAATAACACTCCCTGTTTCTCACAATAAGGAAAATGTGATATACGCAGCAATGACTCTAACCCACTCATGTCACGTGAGTCATATGGCAAGTGGCGCGTCTGGCCATGACATATCAATTCTACTTCTCGCCACACTACAAGCCGCGCGAACTTTATGCATCAAAACATGTTATTCTACGTTTTTGACTTACTTTAATATTCCCCCTTCCGGTTGTACAACTAATTGCTGACCATTCTGTACATTAGATTTGCAGCCGCGGTTGTCCTACGCGGCAGTCAAAATGTTAATAAAAAATTCTATTCGACCCAAACGCGATTACGGGAGAACCGTCAGCATTTCTACCAGAAGAATGCCAAAACTGTCGCGGCGAGAGAAAATCTTCGTAACGTAACAGTTGAATCAGAGAGGACTCGGCGCGAGATCGCGTGGAAATCACAGGAAATTACAGAAGCCGGCTCTCGGCCCGAGCATGATTTATATTCGCAGGCTCGCTCGACCGTGGTCTCGGGCCTACGGGCTCTCCGAGCAGCCCGACTGAATGGCACCGCGTACGTTACCGCGCTTGAAGACGTTATTAGACACGCGTACGCTCGTCGAATCGCGGCCGTAAACTTCTGCGAGCAGCATTCATACTTGTTAGACAGAATGTTATATCGTTCGAGGGCTCTCTCTGATTGTTAGTCGGACCCAGGCGCACATCGATCTGCTCGCGATACCTAGGCCGTTCATTCTGCGTTCGAGACATTCCGCAACGGATCGTGCGCTATTTGCTGCATACTTCACCATTTTAAGTTCCACGACCAACACGGCGGTGAAAACTCTAGACCGGCGATAAAGACGTTCAAGAAGGACGATGATGATGATGATGATAGTAATAATGGTCTGGAGCTATATTGTTCGAGGTACTTTTTCGATGTACCTTGACCTTATTAAACCCTTTCCGTACTTTAACGAGTCACACTCGTGATGGAGATTTATAACAATAAGCTGTTAGGTATGAATGTTTATCTGTTGCTTTTAAAAGGAATCAACTTTTATTCTCTTGTCACCAATATTTAAACATTCGACTAGACGTGAATACGTAATGATCATAAAATTCCTTTTTCTTCGAAAAAAATTAGTGTAATCGAAAATATTTCAATCGTAATAATTGTAAAGAAAATGGTACGGAAAGGGGTTAATATACTCGATCGAACGAAGTTTACCAATTTCAATTCGATCACTGTGTTTGAAGGAATTGTTACATTAACCCCGTGCACTATAATAACGAGTCAGATTCGTGATACTTTTATGCAAGAGCTACTAACGATGAATATTATTAATTTATTTCGAATCGAAATAAAATTTATTTCTTCTGTTATCAAAGTGTAGAAACAAACGTACTTAAAGACAATAAAAGAAACAAGACTTTTCTGGTACTATTAAGAAAAATATTAAGAACAAATTAGTGCTAATCAACGTAGCGTGGAAGGAATCGTAGCGTAAGAGGTTAAGTTCTGACTGCTCTTCGCTATCCAGTGCGCTCTGACGGACTCCGTCATGATAATCGGAAACACGTGCACATCAAATTATATACGTACATTATTTGAAACTCCGATGTCTGGATCACTTATTGCAGAAGTTAGTAAACGCTGAATTCATCGATCCAAATTATAATGAATACTTGTACTAGGAAGGAAGTAACTGATTAATACATTGAGGACTTAATGTATTTATCACACAAAATTGAGTAGAAACCAGCAATACTACAGAGACTCAAAGATTTAAGAAAATGATTTGGGCATTGTAGAATATTGTTTTCTCCATTATAACTCGATATCACGCTTTAAGTATATTTAATTAATTGTCGATTAATTGTCGACAACGTGACAGCGAAGGGTTGGAAAAATAGACGAATTAAGAGAATTTTAAAATATCTCGGTATTATTTAACACTTACCGAAATTGTTAAAAAAAGAAAATTATTTTGCACTTTATTTACTGTGGCACATTGTGATTTAACTCCCTGCACTATAATAACGAGTCAGACTCGTGATGATTTTATGCAAGCTCTACTGAATATGAATATAACTAATTTCTTCTACGTCGAAATAAAAATTAATTCTTCTGTTATCAGAGTATAGAAACGAAAGTAAAAAAAGACAATACAGAAAACCAAAATGGTCTGTTCCTATTAGGAATATTATTAAGTACGAATAAGTGGTAATCGTCACAGCGTGAAAAGAACGATAGTGCGAGGGTTTAAGAAAACCGATCGCGATCTAAAGACTAAATCCGTCGAGATCTGTTCAACGAGAAGAATGCGTTTGAAGCAAGGGATGAACATGATCCGAGAAAAAAGGGTCGAAGCAAAGTTGCATGAAAAATACTTCGCGCGCGAGTAGACCGCACTAGCCGAACGAATCCCTGCGTTTTCTCCGTAAATGGCGGTGCGCTAACGCTGTTAGCCTGATCCTCTTCGAAGAGTTTCGAGCGAGCCGTTGGCGACGGTCGTTCCTCGTCGACGGATTCCACGGATTCCATAAACTGACGCACCGGCGACTCGGACGCGAGCTTATTAGGGTAGCCGCGACGGGTACCGAGGCGAGCATAAGTTGAGGCTGAAATAAACACGGACGGGATGCGTTGGGTCGGTTGCGTGCATGTGTGTTGGCCGAGGGTCGCGCGTGTGCGCGAGTCTCTGTGGCGCACAATTCAACGAACGAAACGGCGAGGCTGCTTGATTGCCTTATCTGCCTAATGAAACGCCTCGCTAACTAGTCCCGGTCGCCGCGTATATGCCTTATGCAGATATTGTTATGGCTGTTTTTGCCGGCTCGTTTCAGTTCGCAGTCGGTTTTAACTCGGCTGGATTTACATGACGTGGCTCGCTGACGAGCGCCTCTCTCTCTCTCTCTCTCTCTCACTCTCTCTCGCCTGCGCTCGCTCTCTTTCTACTTTTCTCTGTTTCTCTTTTTCTCCGTTTCTCTCTTGCTCTTTCTGTTGGAACGATAAAAACGGGACGGCGTGCAATACGCGACGCCTCGCAGGATCGTCTCCGCGGCGAGCGAGCGAGCGAACCAAGCTTTTTACCCGCTTCGATTTCTCCGCGATCGGTCGCGCGAGCTCGTTTCTTCTTGCGGTCGAAGAAACAATCGAAGAAACGAGCCTCTTCGGTTTCCCATCCCCCTTTCGTCCCTCTCATACTGGTTTACGATTCGGTTGCAGTCTTTTGCTAGAACACCATGGGAACGACAGCCGGAATTCTGTTCGCTGTCCCCGATGCTTGTCGGATTAAAACGCGGCCGGGGGGATTATACTACTTGCAACGTGAATTCACGCGATATGAAAAAACTTGGTTTTCCAGTTTATATTTATAGTGTGAGCCTTTCTCGGCGTTCAGCTACACTTTAGATTTTTAGATTAATAACAGTAGATATTAGTTACGGTTGCGTCAAAATGTTTCATAATGCCCTCGCATGGAATGAAAGGAAATCGACGTGAAATTCGTCATAGCTTTTCATGGTATCGATGCTGATTCTTTAAGAGTGGGAAAACACGTTCGAATGAAAGTGCAGTAAACGTCAATCTCCTCTGTCTTTGTCTGGAGAAAAACTATCCGCACTTTTCCTAGAACTTCGCGGTGAAACATTTACGACTTTGTACAGGTTTTGCCTAACTAGTTAACGCTCGCGCGGGAATGTATTATATCAGTGTAATGCACGCCGGTTTCAATGAAATTTTGGGTAAAGGTGATTCTTGGACAAATATTTATCAGGGTGAAAAAAGCCCCCAAAATTGGCAAAATTGGTTCGAATATCTCCGAAACCTTTACAGTCAGCAGGACGATTCAAATTGTAATGTTTTGTACTTTTGGATAAGAAATTCTTAAACAAGTTTTTAATTTCTGATTTTCGTTTAGCACAGTCCAAATACGGAAAGTATAATCAGCACGATCCCATGCATCGAATGATCGTCGAGTTAACTTTGCCGAGGTGCTCTCCGTATTTCAGGCTAAATAAATAATGTGATTAATTGCCCCCTTAACGCACGCTTTTCACTTAAAGCTATTTCAATAAACTTTCGCAGCAAGCATTACCGCAACTATCTCACGACCAATGCGTAAAGTTCGTTCGCGAAACGAGCCTACACCATTTATCAGCACAAAGCTAGAACAGGCCGAGCGTCAACGCTTTATCTTCTCTCATTCCCATAGCAACGGAAAAATTGTTAAGTGAACCTGTCTCTCGGTGAGTAACGAGTTGCTCGCCGACGAACAAGATTAGCGGTACGCACGAGCTGAAAATCTTAACCGAAACCACCTGTCGGGCGTGAAATAAAACCGCGGCGGGGAAAAAAATGGTCCCGACCGTTTCCCTGTTTCCTGTCCGCTCTTCGGCCTCTACGACTGAGAAGCTCTCCCCATATAAATAAGACGGAGTCGAATTTCGGTCTTTTATTTGCCGGGGAAAGTCGTATAAGGTTGTGCCGAGATAAACCTGTCCGTGTCGCGACGTCGGCAAATCGGTAGCCGGCTCGGTTATCCGGCTACACGAAGGCACCCTGTGCGTCCAGGATTGTCCCGATATCTCGGCCTCGGCCCACGTGCGACACTCGGGAACTGCGGGAGCGTGTTACGCGCACCGAACGACCGCTCGCGACCGTCTCCAACGACCGCCGACCGGATATCTCGAGCGTCCCACGTGAAAACTGCGACACGCACTCTCCGCCGTTTATATGAACTCGTCTGCTCGATTCGTCGCGGTACCAATCTCGCTCATTGATGTCTCTCGGATTCACCGGCTGGGCGCACACAGGCCTTTTCCCGGGGCCTGCGCTTTATTGCTGCCTCGCTGGCTACTAGGACCCGTGGAACCTCAGCAACAGTCGGTGGCAATCATTTCGGAAAAAAGCTGTCATCATTTTTTTTAACCAGTTAACCGCGGCGCCCACTTTTCAGAACACGCATCTATATGTGTTGCGAGAATCAAGCGGCGACGAGTATACTTGTCGTACTCAGAGTAAGCGTCGCTCTTAAAATATTGTATCAAACAGACAGTTTTATTTTGTAAAATTAACAATTTTGTTACTAATATTTACTTATTTATTTAGCGTTAACGTACACTACATAAATCAAATACTTATAAATGTTAAAAATACAAATTACTACTGTAGAGTGGTATTTGACAAAGCAAAGAACAATATTGATTAAAGTTTCTCTTTGTTAATATTTTTTTCTCATAAAGAGTATCGCAAGAAGATATGCGAATCTGTTGTAACAAATATTAGTACTCTGAGTATTCTATATAGTAGTATTTTGAGTATTCATGTTTTATTTGTCAAACATTGTTGTTCCAATTGCGTCTAATACTATGCAGCAGTTAGATTGAAGCTAAACAGACATAGTCGATTGGTTCATAATTAATAACAAGTTAGAACTTTACCAAAGCATGTTTGGGCACAGTGATAATAAAAAAGTGGATTCCATTAATTTAATTGATTTATTTCTTTAGACTGTAAACAAATCAGTCTCGTGATAAAGACTTTCATCACTACTAGATTTCAATGTTACTCATATTACCCAGTAGTCGAATCAAACTTTGATTCTTTTATTATTAAAGTTTTCGAATGAAAATAAATTGTGACATACGAAAAACAAAAACTATCTCGTTCTGGCAGTGAAATTATTAATGACGAAGTCGTAGGTGGGAAAGGGTTCGACACAGTTGAAAAGAGTTGATCCATTGAGTGCTGTGACGAATGGATACAAATGACACTAATTTTTAACCAGATTTTGCAATTCATTTGTCTTGCAATATATTCTAGCAAACAAAATGTTGCTAGGATTTTCAGAATACAAGAGAGTTAAACCAATAATTTAAGTATCTATATTATAATTAGACTGAGGATTTTATGCTTTCATGGTAAAATTGAGTGACTAAAATGTAAAATTATGACGATACAAGAAAAATTTAATATATTGCTGTACCGTTTGCGATTTAACCAAATAATTGAAAGAAACAATTCAATTTTATTTAATTTCTGTTTTTCTTCGATCATCTCTGAGAATTTGTATTTTGTATAAAGATCTGCGATCTAATTGTAATAAAGTATTTATTATAATTTATTATATTATTATCATAAAAGTATATATAGCTACATAAATATAAGTATATTTGTATTATTATAATATAGGCATATATAACTATATAAAAATAAGCATATTTATATTATTTTAATACACGTATTATTATATTAATTATTATTACTATCGATAGATTTTCTGATTGCTGGCATCGATCGATATAAAAAGATCGATTCATCTTCCCTTGGAAACCGGATTCTCCCCTTAATTGGGAACACCTGCGTTTGTTAAAAGAGTACGATGGTGCTCCGTGCACCATAATTTATGTCTCGCAGCGACGCTCTTAGCGACGAATGACCCCGTAGGTGCGAATTATCTGTACCTGTGGGAGTACAGGCGAATAAGTATGCAAAGTGTATGCAGGATTTAATTGTGTATATATGCGTCTCTTAATGTCGAATGATATCGGGCACAGCTGATCGTTGTTGAGCCTGAGTAACCGAGGTGGTAAATGAGTCACCAGTAGGCAGTGATTATGAGTTATGAGAACGGACAGTATGCATATTTTTCTCGCTAGTTTGCTTGTTCAGTTAAAAATCCTTGTAGCTATTTACGCTGTTATTGTTGATATTCTTTAGCTGATTATTTTAAGTATGGTGAAACACCAGGTACATACTTCGTGTATTTATGAGACACGTGCCACAGCGTTGTTCTTAGACTAGAACTAGGTGAAATATATTTGATATATACATTAATATGTATTAAAAATATTGTAATTATATATTAGTGTATTTGTATTTAAGTGTATTTAAATCAACGCGTAATTAGTCAAGCTTCGACAATTTGATTGGTACTAAAACTACCGAGACCTAGCAGCGACTATCAAGTGTAATCTTCTAACAATTACAAGATAGAGTTTATTTAAATTCTTCACAATTTTTATAGCAGCGTGTGTCAGATTAAAGAAACATATTCAACAGTTTGTAGTGGAGGCAGTTTTATGACTTCGATAATTATGAGATAAAAACTATGATATCGGTCATTTGACCAGCGGTAGTAACTTTGCTGTTAAATAAATGGATTTCACGTTAGTAACAATATTTACAGAAATATTTAGAGAAATGTATTTGTAAAGATTTATAAAAAACATCGAGAATTGTATAGTTGTCAAAATGGTCCGTCGTCCGCGGGTTAATACAGAAATTAGCTGTCGCGGAATACGATCCTGTCTGAGCTACGATTCACAGTTACTCCCGACAATTGCAGAGAGAAACGGGCGAGCATTACGAGGAAGCTCACTCGAGGCAAGTAACTGCAGCCATTAAAGCATCCATTGAAAAATAATCGCGGCAGCATCGATACAAAATTTCTATGCTTCTGTACAGGATCGTTGGCAATTTCCGAACAGCTCTCTCGGGACCCGGAGCGTTTCGATTCCTGAATTATCTGCTCGCCGTGGAATTCGAATGACAGACCGCTCCGCCGGACGCCTAAACACACATACACAAATTGTCACTGGGAATAATTACAGTCGACGGTCGGTAATTGCCGGGTTCCCCGATGGGAGCCGACGCAACAAGCGGCAATTCCCCGGCATACATCGCGTCCGCGATTCTAATTAGAAAAGTTCGCGCAATTCTATGCGGCGTCCTGTAAATCTCCCGATTGATTACCACCTGCCATTCGTGTCGGGCACGTATCTACGCGCGGTGCACGCACCTGTTCCGTGTGTCGAGCAAGTTTGCAGCGCGGCGCGGCGCGGCTCGACGCCGCGGAACTACGCGCGGGGATTGTTGGAAACGCGCGGCCTGGTCAGCGCGAAACGACGACGACGACGAGCCATCGAGAGAGTCCGGCGCGGCGGTTCAAGCGGACACGTATCCAACAAGTATGCAAACATAGAACCGCACGCGGCCCCGTTCGCTTCCGTTTGTTTCACAACCGTTTGTTTCGCAACCGCCTCGGATTATCGTACCGCTGTCGCCGAGATTGCGTGCAGTCCGATGAAAAAGCCGTTCATTTCGATTTTGCGTTGGCCACACGGCGCGCGCGGCTGTTTCGACACGGTGCGGTGCGGTGGTCCGATCGCTGAGAACCGTGCCTCGGTATACAATTGCGTTGACCTCTCGCAGAATTTTAACCCCGACGATCATGACTTCGATGCGGAAATAATTGGGAAAGCGCAACACGATTGCACTGTAATGCAGTAATCACGTCTTCTTCAACATCTTCTTCGCTAATGACGTCTTTTACGGATATGTAAATTGTGCTAAGTATAGGCCTATCTTCCCGTAAACCGTGTGAGACCAAATGAAAACTAGCTGTTTTATAAGTGCTGTTGTTAATAATAAATAGCCTTTCTTGTTTTATGAAACGATGAAATATCTGCAGACAGATAATGCTCAAGATATAATTCATCCCGGGTGGTTCAGGATGTCCCTTTTTTTTCACCTGGTTCACGGAAGATTTAGTAGACGCGAGAGAACTATGAATTTTAACCCTTTGCACTCGTGTAGTGACTACTCAAGATCGTTATGTAATCTCTTAATAAAACTTTTACATTATCAAATCTATTTATTTTTAAAGAACTGTTAAAAGTATAAACTGTTAAATGACTCAATTTCGTATGCATAAATTACAACAATAAGTCGTGTAAAATGGAGATATTGTAGGACGTTCAAAACAGTTCCGAATTTGGAGTTAAAATAGTGTCGAGTGCAAAGGGTTAAGCTCACCGAACGGGAAGATGTCTCTGTCCTGAACGAAATCGCTTGATGACCGAATAGAGAAATCTACTAATCTAGAGTATCACTTTTAAACTTCTTTATTTTAACAGGATTTAAAAGAAATACAAGTATTGAAGAAGTAATTGATGCCATATAAGTTTGCTTTGCTATTTTATTTTCACTGAATAAAATACTTTAGTTTTATGAAATTTTTGACGTTTTTGGCGCAGTCGTGAAAGTGTTAAGAAAACAAGCTATTCCACTTAACACTAAATCTAGCGAACAGATTTTTTATTCTGAACTTCTTATATCTCAAAATTCCTGATATTATAAAAATTGTTTTGTCCGAAACTTGTATGTGGACTTCGTCATTCAGGCACACATTATAATAAAAATCGTAGCAAGTTTAAATAAATTCAATCTTGTCATTCTCTCGTAGTTGCGTTTAATAGTATGCACTTCGTACGCGTTAATCGCTAGTTCTAGTATCAATATTTTTGGCTCCTTTACAATTAATGTTGGAATTTCAACGATGGAAAACAGATCTACCAAAGTATTTTACGACCCTTTGTGAGGGTGGTCCGTTTGACGACGGAGGCCCGGACGACCCCGGCGTTGTCTAGTTTTCCAGTTCGTAAGGAGAAACCGAACCGTGAGGCTGCCACCTCGGATTTACACCAACATATCTTATATTTTCTGTATCTCTGTATTGTCAGAGATACAGAGTAATTGTATTTTTAGTTCAATTAAAACAATTAACAACAACCATAACTCTCTATAAGAATCATAATTTTCTTCCGTTGTTCTGAAACAGAAAGATCGAAGAATCCGACCACAAATATCGAAGATCTATCGAGACCATTCAAAAGCGATTCTTGCTCCTGCAGGTTGCAGCAGGCGCGTAGGTCTCGCTTCAAATACCCGCGTACAGGTGAATAATCGGCCAGCATTTCTTTCGACATTCTAAAACAAATAACCGGAATAATTGCAGAGCGTAGACCAAAACCGACTAGGAATCGGCGAATTAATCTTCCAGCGCAGCGTTGCGGCGATTGGAAAGTATCGACAACGACAACGACAACGACAACGACGACGATGGCGACGGCGCCGTGTTCGGCAAGAAAGAGACGTTCGATCGGTTTGTTCCTAATTCCCGCGTGAATAAAACGATCCGCGGTTTCGATACTTTCTATTCTAGACTAGCGGCAGGTAGAGCCGTGACGCACTTCTCTGTACAGAGTCAGGTAGTACGCAGGCGAACGAGCACGCACGCACGCACGCACGCATGCACGCACGCACTGGTGAACCGGCCGCGGCTCATTTGCGCCGCGTCAACAAATCACCTGCCTTTTTCCACGAAAGTCCGGACAAGCAGGCTGCTGGCTCGCATATAATTAGATGCTGCGGTATTATCATTTTTGCGGCGAGCCGGTATATCTTCGGCCGATCGGGCCCCGATGCTGCGTAATTAAAGCCGCATTATGAGGTGCCTCGCAGGCAAATTACGCCTGATCGCTCTATAAATTCAGCCCGCGGAAAGGGCGCGGGGCCCGCGATCGCTCGAAATTCATGGGCGGGGCCCGTGCTCTCCCGTGTCCCGGATCCTCCTTGTTCGCGGTCGCATTATTCCGTCGCCACGGAATAACCGACGCTTATTTAGCGACACAGTCGACGGCGGCACAAAGGTCACGTGAAACGTGACCAATCAGCGTCGCGGTCATAACCAGCCTCTATAATCTATTGTTTTCCTTTTAAATCCTAACTTTTTTTTGTTAACACTAGATTTTCGAAGCACTGAAGGCTGCTGTTTCGTATTAACCCTTTCGCTACAAAGCGCATTACTGAGTTGTTGATACTGAGGTACAGAATGCTGCGAAGTAGAAGTGTTCTTGTTCTCTAAATTTTACAATGATATTTATTATATTTAGTAATATCATTTTGCTTTCTAAAATATAAAAGTTTGTAATCATAATTTATTTTTTTAAATATTATAGTCAACTGTTTGTTGATTGACAAAAGTATCTCATGTAAAGTATAGAATAAAAGTATATACATATATGGTATGAACATATACGTATATACTTATGTACATACATATACGCTCTTCGTATATAAATGGTCATTCTTCGAGGGCGTATACATACGCCTGTCGGAGCGAGAGGGTTAATTCGTAAAAATAACGATAGGACATTTATTTTAACTTTTAACTTTAAAATTAGTGGTCGGTCGTTTTGACGGATTTCATGAGCATATTGATAACATTCCTAATTGATAACACTTTGTTAAGACCAAAGTTGGTTAGAAAGTAATCTGAGTAATAGTTAACGATTATGACTTAAGTGAAATCATATACATCATTAATGACTACGATTACCAGGTAATCGTTATTATTGAATCACTAAGGTAATTTAAATTACTGTAATTATTGGTCATGATTAACACTGAGTCATGATCAGATTTTACGCGTTTATAATAAAATGAGTAGATCGAATTTAAAACATTGGAAATGTTAAGGAAATGTATACGTTTACCTTTAATAGGAAGTAAACGTATACCTAGCTCATGTATGTCGTAATAAATGCAGACAAAGTTCATTCTGCATAAAAATCCACAGTCCACTCGTTCTACTACATATTACATACACCTTCATACATTGCATATTTTTCATGCATAAATGTTAATGTACGGTTTACATATTTATCGCCCATGAACTTCCGCAGTCCAGTTATTTTTGTTATTTCCAACCAGGAAAATGTATACGCAAGGATTTATAAATTCTACTTATTATTATTTTATCATTTCAATCCTCCGTCTTGCGACGGTAAAACAGTTACAGCTAAAAATTGTGTGAGTAGGTTCCATGATACAGTGGGGTGCAAAATTGAGTTAACATTTTGAAGTAGTATAAATAACTTGAATTTTTCTGTTAGTACATGGTAAAAGATGGAAAAATATATCGATTCTTCACTTTTTCATCTGAGCCTATAATGAAAATTTAAAAAAGTGCATTCGACATTTCTCGGTAACTTATACGAGTCCTAAAGAATATAGTCGCGAAGAGCGTAGTTTTTCTCGAATTTCAAACAAAGGCGAGTACTATTTACACGATACAGTGACTGTAGCTTGTTCATGCGATTTCAATGAAATTTTCAACATGCATATAAATTACCGAGAAGCATGAAATGCATTCTTTCAATTTTCATTATATGCTCAGACGAAAAACTGTAAAACAACAGACCTTTACATTGTTTTATTCCAGGTAATAGTAGAATTAAAAAGAAAGTATTTTGACCATTGTACAGTGTATTAGTTCCTCTAACATTTGCGGAAAAATTCAAGTCATTTAGGCCAATTTTGAAAAAGTTATACCATATTATACGATTTTAACCTCTTAGGCACGACGCGCCATTATAGTGGCTTTCGTGCTTTACTTAACTGTATTATTATATTAGTTATTAAAGTAAACGATTGAAGTGAAAGTGTATATGTACAATACATTAAGAAAGGTATATATAGCTACTATTACATATAGCTGTACCAAAGAAATATATATTAAGAAAAATGTTAATTTAGTTACGAAAAGTTTCATTTGCGCAAAATTCAGCCGTACCTAAGAGGTTGAAATGATATATCGTGACTCGATATTCCTCCCCACTCTTTCGCCAATAAAATTCAAACCATCTTCTCTACGCAGAAATAAGTGTCGAGGGATTCGCAGAACCCGTGATACGACTGTTGCTCCTCGCTCGCAGCACTCGGCCCCTCCTATTGTAGCGTATTTAATTAGACCGCAGCCGATCCGTATCGCGCCCGAGTGAAAGTACGTCTTTTCAAGTAATGGCTCGCCGGGTGATACCGATCTCGCAAGTGCCACGGAAACCGCGTATCGAGGACCGATTATCGACGAGCGCACGCGAGACAGTTCGGCGTAATTTTAAGACCGATAATCGCGGGTCCTCACGGTGCGTACGCTCGTGCAGGAAACGCTTTGCCGCAGATCGGCGATATCCGCGTGTGTTCAGGCCAATCGACGTTTCGGGAGTTTTATACTCCCGGAACATGTGTCTTTTAACACACGGAAATTTGTCCTCTGCTTTATCCGGCATGCGATACAGGCCAATATAACTAATTGACATTCGCTTAAGAGGGTACATATACGTATTCATTAGCCGGGCTAACGAGCCTTTTCGGCCAAAATGTTATCGCTTGACTGATTTGCTTCTCTCTGTCTCGGCGAGCGAAGTCAAGCGGTAACCGCGAAGCGAACGAACTATTGAACGTACGTTTTGTCGATAAAGAATTAAATGTTTAAGCTGCGCTATGTGTGTGTGCCGAGCTACTGTAGAGCATTCAATGGTCTGAGAAACAGTTACTGGATGATTAACCTCAGACACGCGTACGTCGTGGACGCCATGTTGTTTCTGTATAGTTAGCATTTTGTGCTTTGTTATTATACGTTCGCAATTCGAAAATTAGCGTAGCCTTTTCGGTTTATACAAGATTAAATATATTACAATAAAAATAATCGCCTACTTGAGGGTATAATTAGCAATAAAATGGAATCGACTTGCGATGGGACCTGTTGTGTATCCAGTATAACTATTAACGAAGTTCCAGAAAAATGAAAAAAATAATAACGCTCGAAAGATGAATTTCGTCCGCACATCGGTCGATCAACTTGTTTAACGAAATATTGTAAAACTGCAGAAATTGGCTTAATAAGCAAACAACCACCTGCATTCTTTGTTCCCGCGGGAGCACGTGTCTCGTGCAGACGATCGCAAGACCGTTTCCGACGAAATCGAACAAAATCATCCAAGTACAGGTCGAACGATCGTTTCCTGTATTTAATTAAAAGTGGCGTACCGAAGAAGCCTCTCTCGCCTTAATAACCAAAACTGTTCTCTCTCCGGTGAAATCGAATTAAAGGGAGAATGCGAGGACGATCGGTTCGGCGCGATAAGAACGATCGAAATAAAAGCGAGGTTGCCGATACCGGGAGACGCGAGAAAGAAGAAACTGCGCCGCCGTTTTATCGAGCCGCGCGGAGCCGCGCGGAGCGGAGCGGATCGGAGCGGGTAATCCATACACGTCGAGATCGGCGAGCGAGTGGGCCGCGGAATTTCACAATTGTTTCACCGCGATCGGATCGGATCCGCGCGAATCGCCGTGGATCGCCGTGGATCGCCGTGGCGGACCCGCTCGTGACTCCGCGCGGGATATCGACTCTCCGACACGAATAATCCAACGATTTCTTTTCGCACCTGACTCGCCGCGGTGTCTCTCGGGATCGGTAAATCACGCCTCGCCGCGACACACGTGGGCAATTAACCGTGTATCCACGGACGATTAGGTGCGTCGAGGATTACAAGCGCCCCCGGTAACGATCCGTGCCGTGAACCGGCCCCGGCTCGCGCGGGGACCGGGTTTTCGCTCGGCGCTGATCGGGGGCCCCCGTTTCTGTCGCGTGGGTGTGCAAACGAGAGAAGCCGAGAGACCAGAGGAAGAAACCTGTCGAAGCCTGACATTTATCACCGAGTTATCAGCGGAGATTAAATCCGCCGCTCCTCTTTAGCATTCCCGGCGTCTATCGATGTTTCCTTAACGATACACGATATACATACATATTTCATTCGGTCCGCCTTTTTCGAGCGCGGTATTCGGAATCGATGATCGCCTCTCTGTCCTGCATATTCGATACGACGTCGCCGCGACGTTTTCGTTTGGCAACCGGCGCATTACCGATTCCGCTTCTTCGATCATTCAACGGCTTATCGAGTCTTTAAGAAAATTCACGGTATTTTGGTGCGATGGTTAATATAGTCATAACGGTGGCATCGAACTGCGCTTTTCCTATGGTACGACCGAACGTCTATCCTGCTTAACGCTTTACCATCGTCGGTCAAATGACCGGTTTCTAATGATTATTGAAATATTATTATTAAAATATGGTTATTGAAATTACAGAGACACTTTTATGAAAAATGATTTACTACATTTCTTCGTTGAAGCATATATTGTAAAAGATATATACAAATTCTAAATAAATACAACGTTTTATCTAAAAATATATAGAATATACTATATACTTCACAGAATTGCAAATATGATTCCATTTACTCGTTTTCACTTATTTAGAGATGATTTTATTAATTTAAAGCTTCAGTTTTTGGGTGATCAAAAATGTTAGGACAATTTCATTAACGAGGACAGTATACGCTGGATGCATAAGTCAATTTTAATTAAATCTATGCGAAAGATATTTCTTTGAAAAATATGCACCGCAATAACGTCTTTTAACGATCGTCGACTAAATTAAGAATATAAAAACGGCCTTCGTAGAAAAATGATTAAAAAATATACTTACTTTCACTACGACATATTACTGCTTTACCTAACGCGTATTGTTAAAGATTATAACATATATTAAACGACATGATCTGATTAAATTGAAGGTCCCCGTCGAATTGCAGAAAGTTGAAATCGTTGTACACCGAATCGGAAGTGTAATCATAGCCATTGAAAACAACACACAACCGACCGTGTAACGTCACCGACAAACTCGAGTATACGACGCTTTGAAGTTGCAATAACATTCGACGAGTTGTTTAACGGCACCCGCCACAATGTCAATATTTCTCGAGTGTTTAAGCTTGTAGAGCAACCCATTCGGTATACTTGCGCGCCATTGAAGCTATAATAACGCATGCTATTCCCTTGTAACCCTCTGGTTTTATTAAAGCAATGTTCATAAGCCCTGTGACCGGGGAACGTGTCGCATGGAAGGCGCTATCATAGGCTCTGTCGTCGGCGAGTATTAATCGAAACCTAACAGTAAAGTCAATGATAATTAACCTTCTGCACTCAAGTGGCGACTTTGAGGCGACGCTAAAAATCGCTGTACTATTTTCAAAACAGTTTTCATAGTATGAACGTATCAAATAAAAGCAATTGTAACAAATGGAAATATTGTAGGTTGAAACGAATGTCTTCATTTTGGAATTAATATAGTAATGTAATATAATATTATAGAAAATAATATTATATGTAATATCAATATATATATTATGACTGTCCTAATAGAAGAGTGAATCACTATCAAATAATATGTCAGTCACTGTGTAATATCCAATAAATAATTGCAATTTTAGCTGTCTACTAATAATGAATGATTTATACATTTCTTTTTGTGTTTTATACAAATACTGAATTTTTGTATTATTTCTTTTTCTGCCGATAATAGCAATTTTTATTATTCTATTTTAATGATAAATAGTTCCTTTCATTCATTGGGGAACACTCGTTCTTAAACGGTTGATTAATATATACACTACCCTGCCATACAGTTCTAATTCAAGCTATTAGCTGCATTAGCTATATCACAGCTTGCCATTGCATTTTTCCTTTCACAAAGGATTGTAATTTACAAGTCTCAGTATTTCCTGTAATCAACTCCTCCAGTATGAATACATTCTCTCGCTATGTTTGCAATCTGTAGCGGAACAAACGTGTTGATAGAAAATAGAAAAACCTCTCGACTTTGCGTAAAAGAACGAGATAAAGCGAGAAGCAAGGCTTGTTACCCCGCGAGAAACAATGTCGGACGTACCCCACGGAACATCAGCGTGTTCAGAAGGGGGGTATCACTTTGTTCGGCGATATCTTCGACATCTCGTAGCTCACGCGCGCATTCCGCGATGCCGCGTTTTGCGCTTAACTATCCGACACCGGTTTCGTATCCAAGAATCTCATTCCGGCGATTCCTCGTTTCCCCGTTCGCGGTCCAGACAGCACAAAGTGAGCGCGGCATAAAGGCGCGACCTTCCTGCGGAGAGTCTTCGTCCCCGACAGCAGGGTGAACGCGCGCGCGAACGCCGCCGCCGCGGTCGTGTTGGGGGCACGTGCACGGGAGAGAACAGACACAGGCAGACGGCCGGCCACGCACATATATTTTCTCCTGATCTGGAAAACAATACGCTAAAGCGTGGATTTATATGCACCGCGGGCCGAGGCAATAACTTACGCGCGAAACACTGCCTCTTCTTCGGCGTTTCCTTGCTTACCCCGGACGTGTCCCCTCCTCTAAATAAGGACACGACGGAAATGGCTTCCCATTTCTCCCCCCCCCCCTCCCTCCCTCCCTCCCTCCGGACCTGCCTTGTCCCCCAGGCCACCGATAATCCACCGGCGTCGTTCTCTTCTCGCCGCGAGAGATCCGCACACGGACACCCTCCGCCTTTTCCTGAACCGCCTGCCTCTTCGGAGATCATCCGACTAAACCGTCCGACTTCAATTCTCGAACTTCCAAAAGAGACATTGTCCCACGACGCGTTTCGACGCGAGACAATTCATCCGCCGCCTTAAAATTGAGCCGGAGATTTGCGCCGCGGCTATCGGGCACGGTCCTCCGCTCCTTCAGGCGGCAGATTTTCAACTGGCGTGTGTTCCGTTGGCAACGACACACTGCGGAATTTGATGGGTGGAATGCGGTGTAACAAGGGAGACAGTGATTCTGCGTGCGGCGATTCGACTAGCTGTGCGCGCGACAAGATGCATGGATCAGTTTTCAGAGAAAGTGGAAACGGTTCATCATGATCAGACGCGTCAGCCGATTTCAACAGGCTTGTTCAGCTTCTTCGTATTCCTCCTGGTTCATTTTTCGTTCGTTAGGTGTACTGCGTTGCGTTGTTTTTAAACCCTTAGAAGTTTGTAGTGGCGAAAGCCACTATAGTGATGCGTCCCTAAGAGGTTAAATATAGTTCAGTGAACAAATGCTTTGTTCTGGATGTATCCGTTTGTAAAGAAGTGCGCGGGTTAGAAGTTGGATATATTAATTATTAAGTTATTAAGCATGAAATGCATAGAACTTTACTCTCTTTTCTAAATTCTCTTTTCTACTCTTTACTAACTCCTAAAAATTTAAATAAAATATACTAATTACAAAGGTACTTATCACATTTTTGGTACACATGTGAAGATATTCTATACTATTAAAATCATCACGTTCATAACCATAATCTCTGGTTTTTCCGTGGCAGCAATCGATTTGGCACTTATCCTTGCGAGTAGACTCGAGATTTCTTCGAGGAGTACGTGGAAACGATCGGCTTTTCCTGCCGCGTATCGTGCGTCATCGGATAGAACGGAGCCGCGTTTCCCGGAAAGGAAGCTCTTTTAAGCATAAATTCCGATTATTGGCGATGTTTATGTCGGCGATGCTCGAGCGTACGGCACGCGATAAATCCAGGAGCCGCGTACGCCGCCCTGAAGAATAGAGTTTCCCGACAAGCGTCGATTTGTCAAGAAGGGCTTCGAATGCCTCTCAATGGCAACAAGCGGAAAGCTCACCCTCCATGCTATTCCGGTGCCACAATGGGCTGAATGTGGTCTTTATCCTGCCACCGCGCCAGTGAAACGCGCTACCGGCCCAGAGGCCGAGCGTAGGAAGAAGAAAGAATAAATTCGAGGCTCCTTTTTGCCTTCGATCGGCCGAAGCCTACAAAATTTACTTACCTACGAGCCGCTTTTTACCCCGGCCGGACCATTCAACGCGGATAACTGTATTACGGGACGCATTGTGCCGCGGTGTGGCATTGTCGAACTTCCTCACCCTCTATCCCGGCACTGGATTCCGAAATTTCTATCAGTTATCCGATCACGTTGCATCATAACATATGTCATTGATTAATACTTTGCACTCAAGTGGTGACTCTGAGGCACCACTAAAATTCTTACAGTATAAAGTATAACTGTTGTCGCATTAGTTACAAGATTCAATTTCATATGCATAAAATACATTTTGTCCTATAAAATGGAAATGCTATATGTCAGAAGAGTTATTTTAGAGTTACAGTTAAGATGGCTTCGAGTGCAAAGAGTTAATTCTTGAAGACGCAAACTTACATTTGCAACGGCGCCATTTTACAGACACGTATGAAGTAATTGACTGGATTAGCATCATAATCGCGTGAGCAACATTTATCAAAATGTCGACTTATGTCTTAAAACGTAATCTATACATGTGAAAATGTTTAAAAGACGAGTAAAATAAACGATGAATCGATTAGTCGTTTGAGATCCGCTGGGAACATTGGACACGTGTAGCAATCGCCGTATGTCGTGTACATTTCTATAAATCCAATTTAGTGATCGAAATAATGATAGGTTCACTTCTTTTTCAGCAATAGAATATCACGTCTTACGCGACATTCCCGGTTTCTGTTATTAGTGGTTTATTCGTTGCAATGCATTTAGTGAAATACATAGTTATTGAAAAAGTATTACAATTTTTATTAATATGGTCATTATAACAATATTAGAAACATTGTAAATTCTGTACGACATAAATATATGTTCACTTAATATGTTCATAACATTATTTATATAATAATATATTCGTACATTATATGAATTATCATAAAATCAAATTAGAAATTAATGAATTAAGAAGTTCCGAAGGATCTCCTCTTAAAATATAAAAATCATTTTCCCATAATACGAACCACGCTATAACTAACTAATAATTTTTGCTAAACTAAAATCTGCATGATTTATCTATAAATTGTCAGCTGCTGCGTCAGCGCGACTCGTCCAAGCTACATTTTCTTACTCTAATGCTAATTGATTGTACTCCGGGGCTGATTATCGTCGTCCATTCTCTGAGCAGACGCTGGAAGCGAGGCACCTTCTCTGCTCCGAAGGCAGACGACTGGTCCCGTGATGACGATGCTCGGGGATCCTTATTATTACTCGACCCGATAAATAATCCGCGGCCTATCTGAATGCGGCCGAATAATAACGCGACGCCGACTGCCGGTAATTATTCACGGCACCGAGGCGCGTCTCTTTCACCGATGTTTCCAGATTCCGCGCGCTCGAAAGCAGCGTAATTTGTTTCGCCACTTTGTTGGCTCGCCTTCCACGCAGCCGCCGCCGCCGCCGCAGCCGCCGCAAGGTGGGGAGGACTCGTACGCTTTAATCGGCGCGCGTAACACAGCAGTGCCATCTCCATCGGTCATTAATTAAACGTCGAATCTCGGCGCGCAGTCTGGCGTAAACGCGAGTTCCCCGGCTCGGATAACCCATCGGGGAGAGACGGATCCATTACCAGGGCCCATTGTCCCGCGTGTACGCCGGGGCCCGGCTGACATTTCCGCGTCGATCGGCGGCGATCCGGCGATCCATCGATCGATCGATCGATCGGCCGAACGATTTCGCGCGCCTCGAACGCTCCAAGCCCGATAGATTTCTATCGTATATGCGTCGCTCGCGTATAATAGGTTGAACGACCTCGACTTTATCTTGGGACTTGAACCTCGGACCGCGAACAATCGATCTCCCGCGATCTTCCACGCGGCCGCAGAAGGACGAGGGTCCATTATACGCGGCGGGACGGCGCGCGTGCGAAAGGTCATGACTGCAGTCGCTTAGAGATCCAAGCTTTTTACGCTTTCTAATGCCTCGCGACCACCGATCGTCGTACAGGGCTAACGACTGCCACGATCGATCCTGGTAGCCGCGGTCGCGACTTCCTTCTCGCGGATCGGTCGATCTACGGCGAAAGCGAACCCTGTTCTCGCGCTCTGCTGCCGCGAATTTTATTCTAGATCGAAAGCAGGTGTTTTACCTCGATGTACTCTAAAGACTCTGATTCGTCAAAACATTTAATCGTTGTAATTGTGAAGATAATGGTACAGTTAGATGTTAAGAGGAGTTGTTGTGATTCGAACTATGTGCGAATTATTTTGCCAACAAATTTCTTTCACAGCAAACAAATTCCTTTAATTACATAACTTGAAAAATCGTTTCTCACTTGTTCATTATTTAGTGTGTATATTTAGGAGAAATATAAATCAAATACTTTCATCGAGCAATTTGAAATTAATCAAACAATTTGAAATAATAATAATGCGCTATGATATCTCTTGAAGCAATGAGGCATACACAAAGCAACACTGTGCATTGTGTTATTATTATCAACTATTATTATAATAACGATCATATTAACTATTGCATTAACTATTATTATAAAATCATTACACTGATTTGGTTCGAAACCACAGTAATAAATCTCAATGACTGCTCTATGAAACCAGATATGGAAGATCATAGTATTTAGAGCATAATTTATTAAAAAATATGTGCGAAAATTCATTCTACGAACATAAATTCTGAAATTATATAAGAAGGAAACAGTGTCGCAGAAGCACTTCAATTTCAACATATTCCGTGCCACGTATAACACCGATAGAACATTCTTCCATGTTTATTAAATGCGTTAAAAAAAATAGTTTATAACAAATCTAGAATTAAAGAATTAATTTTCATCACAAGAATGGATCGCAATGAGTCTATTTTATTATTATGTATATATATATACGATAATTAATAATTACAGATAGTATAGTATAGTTTTAGTAAAGTAATAAGTAACTAGAATAAAGAGTCGAGTAAAAATAGCTCGACACGGAATGAGTTAAACAAAGCATAGCGCCTCGTAAGTAAAACAAATTACAAGAAAGCTATTGGATTATAGTCTCTTGTGCATTCAACTATCTCAGAAAGCGACAATTTTATATTTTATCCAAATTATTCCAAATCGATTTTTGGTCAGTTTTTACAGACAAATACTACACTAAAACATCCAGGAAGCGATCCCTTCGACGATGGGCCATTTAATTGGACCAATTCGATCTCCGTCTGGCAAAGATATCGAGCATCAGGAAACATCGTCGCAAAGGGTCTGAGCAGCGGCATTTTTCCGTGGCGGAGCATGCGATGCGAGGAAACAGGATTGAAAGCGAGAGGCCCGCAACAGCGGATTGAAAAGCTGAATGTTTAATGAACTCGTTTGTTCAGTCGCACGTCGCGCGAGACGTTTTCTTATTACCAGCAATTACGCGACCGCGGATCGAAGCTACTTTCAGCGGCGCTCCGCTTTTGTGTTTTCGCCGGTGAGAAGCGACTGGAGGAGCTCGCGGTAGAACAGGCCGGAGAGAAAAGACGCGCGCGCGATCAAAGCACCCCTTGACGGGGGACTAATAAAGCCTGTGGGTACCAGCAGTAAAAAAAAGGCAGAAAGAAAGAAAAAAACGACGAAGAAGCGGAGCAACAAACGAAGAAAAAAAAAGGAAACGGAACACGCAGCCAGGAAAAGAAGCGAAAAGAGGAGGAGCCGTAATAACGAAGCGATTAATTACGTGACGTCGCCGGGACACGCCGAATCGCCTCGAATCATAGCGTGTCTCTCGTCCTCGTGGCTGGAACAAAGCGGCAACGTTATTCGGTTTTCTATATACTTGAAATCCTTTGTGGACGCTAACAAGCGACGACAATTTAATGGTATAACCTCGTTACGCCCTCCGGGAGGCGTTGCACCGCGATAGAGATATAATAGGACCGGCGCTAATTAATAATTAATAACCCGGATCCGAATTAAATGGCTTTAAGGGTCGAGGGTGGCCGCTGACACGGAGCAATGAATGCCGCAACGCGTGGTGTATCGGAAATGGCATAGGGTGGCCCCCGTAGAAGGCTCGGAGAAGGGGGCGCCCCCCCCCCTCTCTCTCTCTCTCTCTCTCTCTCTTCTCTCTCGGTCTGTCTCTCTCGCTCGCTCCTGCGCCAAGGGTGACCCGGCAACTCAGAATCGCGCCGAGGGGTGTTGCATTATTTATGGCCGCCATCGATCATCGTCCGGCGAGGCAGGATCGCCACGAACACCCCACTAATCGCCATATGACAACCGTATTTATTTTAAAGTCGCCCACCTCGACGTACGGATGCATTAATTCGAATTGTTTGATCCCTGGCGCCGCCCCCGACCTCTCTACAGCCCTTATCCCTCCCGCATTTAAATTCTCGTTACAACGTAAGTCGGGGGACGCTGCCATAATTTATTTCCGCTGGAGAAGGTAAACACTCGACTGCGATTAAAACGACAACATCGCATACTGGAACATGCTCGAATTAATTCACAAGAGTTTCGACTTTTTTTTTATTTAAGTTAGGGTTGCTTCGATATAATCGACAATTGTTTCATCAACAATGTTTTCATGAACGTGATTTTAACGACACCGCATTTTACCGGCAATGTTTGCTTACCGACACGTCGAAATCGCCGACAGATGTTTATAAAGTAATCATGTTTAGTAATAAAGATCAACACTTCAAAAGAAGATGAAACGAAAAAAAGGATTCCCAACTTAAATTGCTTTATCTTTGTTAAAATCGATGTTTAATGTACGATAATTAATAAAAATATTGATTACCAATATAAACATATTATTGTTTCTATTTTTATATTTCTTATTCACGAAGTGTTAATAATAATATCTGTCGGTGAAACGAGAGTCGATGTAAACATTTGAAGGTAACTCATAAAATGAAACATATACTGGTAGTAGGAGTAAAATGTCCTTATATATTCTTGTATTTTTTATGTTAAGCGGATCATTCCACGATATTTTTATTGTATATAACGTTATTATAATATATAAAATAATACATAATATAACAATTGAGAGATTATTTTGGCTACGTTTGACATTACGATATATTAAGCTGAAGAGCACCGTTTATATGACTAACAATTTTTGACGATTCCATCGATCATTGATGCTGCAGTGCCATAAAAACAAAATTATATTGCCATCATGCAGGCGTATTATACCATTCGACTTTGTCCTCAAGATATTTAATGTATCTTCGAATACAACAAATATATTGGAGGTAATGACGTTAGGTGACTCACTCAGTACAGTAAGCAATTTCGATCCGCAAGATCTCATCTATACGATGTGGTTAACGATTAATTTCAGCTACATTAAAACAAGACGTTTAGAAGAACAAGACATGTCTAAAAGTACAAAAATCGGCCAAACTGATAGACAAGGTTTCACACGCTTTATTTCCATCAAATTGTCTAACGAATACCATGAACGATGTTTTTCAAATTGTTTTCAAAGCATCGGATGCCACAAAACGCCTTTGAACTGAAACAATTTGTAATCGTACTTGAAACATTTATAAATAAATCCTGAGTAACATGATCCTGCGAAGCACCCTCGAATATTCGCAACGGAGCAACCGGACGACCAACTTCCGATGCAGATTTTTCAATTCGCGTCCCCTGTCTGACGCAGCGATCAGACACAGATCGTCTTCCGCCAAGGGCCGCAAAAATGGTCCGCGACACCGGGAAGCCGCTAATGAAACGTCAGCCGTCCCCGATCTTTCCGCTTTATCCGCTGCATCCTGCGAGCTCTTTGACCCGTCCCCGGGTTAGGAGGTAAGATGGCGCGGCTCGGCGGACGAAGGAGGTCGATGATGCGACGTGCACGAGGGGCGGCAAGCGCATCGCGAGCACCGCGATGAAATATGCATAGAGAAAGGGCTGACAGGGATGAGGCGGAGTGTGGAGAGAACTACGAAGAAGAAGAGACGCCCGGCGGAACGACGCTGCTGCTGCTGCTGCTGCTGCTGCTGGCCGAGCAGAGGCACGATCCTAAAGGCTGAGGGGGTGGCGGTGGGGGAGCTAGGAGTCGCAGAGGGTGGAGAGAGGCTGCGGAGGGGGTTGCGCTGCATTCGAATCTCGGTGGCGAGGCTGGCGGAGACAAGGAGACCGCTGCACCTCGGCGAGCATCGGCTAGAATGCCTGCAACGGAACGAGGGTGCAAATACGGAGGAAGGGGCGCACGGTCGCCTGGACCTGGAAAGGGAGTTGTCGTAGGTGTCTGCGAGAGAAAGCCGGGGTAGGGGCGGCTCTTCCATCCACCCCCGTCTTCCACGGGAACCTCGTGGGTCGTCCGTTGACCTCGCTGGCCTCGCATAAACCCGCGGCTGCGACTATTATCCTTGCCACGCGTGAACCTCCGATCGTCTACGTGAAGCTATTATAAGTGGCCTCTCTGAAGAAAAATTACTTTTTAACCCTTGCCTGGACGAGCTGTATAAATAAGCTCGCGGCATACATGAATCTTAAAGGCTCTTGCATACATTTTTACTTCGAGAACATGTGTATTCAGATCGGGGAGGTTTCCGTGGTTGAGCTCGGCATGTTGCATAATCGTCAGAAGAATTTGATTCTTCCAAATTTATTTATTTACGGGAAATAACGGGAAAATGATTACCGAGGAATGCACAAAGTATTAATCCTAGCATGAAGAGGTGAGAAAGTGTCGACAGAATTTTAAAGAATTTCTTTCTGTCCTAACAATGCTTCCTTTACATTTGTTGGGTTTCATTTTAAATTACTAGACGTCTAAATGCACTATTTAAAAGTGTTGTATAAATTATTTTGGCAGCATACGAAGTACATTCACTAGAATATATTCTAGTGATACGAAGGCAACATGTGCTCAGAATTTGTATAATTAAATCACTAGTATTTAGAGTATATTACATTAATAACTACGTGGTTTTTTTATGCAATATCCAATATGAGCAAATACATCCCAAAAGGAAGTAATCATTTTTGTAGCACTTTTGTGTACATGGATACAATATGACTCTCTCTTGCGCAGACCGCGAACCTTCTAAACTAGTTAGTTACGTTTGTCTAAGTACTTTCACAATATTGAACCCTTTAGTAAAAGTTGGATAATCAAGTAAGAGTAAAAAGGCTGTATGTGTTTCTGTTATAATTTTTGAAAGAAGTTTAAGACGGATTTTAAATCATATTTTCAATTTTTGCACTTTATAATATTTCGTTGTAATATGATACACCATTCCTTTCATGCTGTGACGATTAGCACTTATTAGTTCTTAATAATTTTTCTAATAGGACCAGACAATTTTTGTTTCTTTTATTGTCTTTATTTACCTTCGTTTTTATACTTTGATAACAGAAGAATTTATTTTTACTTCGATGTAGAAGAAATTAATAATATTCATACGTAGCAGAGCTTGCATAACATCTTCACCACGAGTCTGACTCGTTATTGTAGTGCAAGGGGTTAAAGATCTTCCAAAGCACAGCTTTTTAATATTTTGTATGCAACAATTTGTGACTCACTATCGAGAACCTGTGTTACAATACGTGATGCGCCCCCGCGCCGTGTTAAACATGGAGACAGTCCCTCGCCTGCCAATTACCCGAAAATCCCGCAGAAATAATATCGCTAAAAAATCTAATTAAATGAGCAACCTCCGGACAGGGCGGTAATTCAATCTACACCGCCGTCGGCTATGCTAGCCTTAGCTGGATGTTCACGAGGTCTGTTTATCCTCGATAATATAGCCGGGACATCGGCAGCTACCAGAACGAAATCGATTTCCGGCTTCGTCCTGTTTCACGGTCGATCGAGCCGGGTCCGGTGGCGGAACAAGGAGGAAATCGAACGACCGCGACCGGGAATAGACGGAAGACACGTTGGACGCGCAGGTGAGCACTGGATGCGTCCGCGATGCGCGTCCCACGAAGCGAAGTCCTGTGAAGTCGAGTCGAGCGGAGCCGAGCCGAGTCGAGTCGAGTCGAGTCGAGTCGAAAGCGGCGAAGAGAGCGCCGAGAGGGTCTCCGTCGACTGGCATAACTTGTTCAACACGTTCCTCGCGCGATGGGGTCACTGGCGAAGGAAAGATGCATTGACCAGCGGGGTCACCACGGGGTTGCATCGGTGCAACGGCGGCTGCGGCTGCACACGTGGCAGCCTGCCGCCGGCAATTCGGTTGCCGGCAATAGTATTCCCGCCGCGGATCTTTTGACCTCGGGTCGGGCCCGCACTGCACGTATAAATCACTCGAGATAATCGCGGCCGATGCACGCTTAATCGTAGGATGTATCACCGGGTCGCGAACGAACCGCACGCCTATTCGGCGCGCGCGAAAACCCGCCGGGAGAGACCTAACCCAGACCTAACTCCGGCGCGCGGCCAATTATTAGGGAAGAGATATGTGCGAAGCTCGAGGGAAAGTTCATGGGAGTACTAGACACGGCGACCTCTGCCGAGAGGCAGGTGTTCCGCGATTGCCCCGTAATCGGCCCCCTTATCCGCACCGAAATCTCGCGGACGGGGTGAATTATTGTGTTAAACCGTGAACCCGGTCGCGCGAAATTGTTGACAGGTCCTGGGGCACGGTAGATCAAGATCACGCCGAATGCTAGATGATTTATCGGGAGGTGCACGTGTTAAGATTCATCCATCGAGCCGACCTTTTTCAATGAAATCATCCGCCGTAATGGGAAACAACTTATCGTCCAATCGGATTTCGTTTGCTGCCAGATTGCTTAAGTATAGAGTGTTCGAGCCGTTTACTATGTTATGACCAATCGCTGTGCTTTCAAGCATATTACATTTCTTCATTCTGTTAGAATGCTTATTATTTAAATAAAATGATTCTTCATCGATTAGATAAAACAGAAGTTGGATGAATGTGTGTTTCTTCCGTTGCCAACGTTAATACAATGAAAGGTATACAAAAGTATTTTACAATTCTTCTCGTAGCTTCACAGTATTGCGTTTTTTTTTCAATACGCAATCTAGCAACATAATTCGAATATATTATAATAAAAATGAATTACAAGATCTAGTTAAACAACTAGCGTCACCGATAGTCGCGATAGTTACTCGACGTGATAAAAATCTTCCGCAACTAGCAATTTAGGTGATATCTGCTCCTTTCGCATTGACGACGTTTCACGATCAGCTCCGAAGATTTCGCATCAAAGGACCAGCAACGGAATAGAAAAAGACGAACAAGAAAGTTGAAGGATCGAAAGCGGAATAGAGAAGGAAGAAGGAAGTGTACGAATGCGTCGAAGGGTCGGTATAGAGGGGGGCGGAATAAAGAAGCAGAATGAAGGAAGGAAGGAAGTTAAAGAACGGTGGCAAGAAGGTGTCATGATAATCGAGTTTTCGGAGCCGCTACTTCACGAGGAGATTCTTTCTAATTTCGCGCTGGCCTCTCTACTTTGGCCCTGCTCGCTCGGATAATATGAGAGAGCGGGCAAGCAGTAGGGCGGCCTCCGTTACTTTTCTAATGACAACGGCGCCAATCGGGGCGATCCGCGACAAAAGCAGGGTAATGAGAGCAGAAGTAAATCATCGGCCATTGTGAGGTAATCTCCGGGTATTGTCTGGCCGGTACGCGCGTGATGTATTATGTTATTGGGGCTAGCGAGCCAGCGCCCGTCGCAGAGACGCCGTAGTTCTTCTCCCAGTCACCCCTCGGTTCCTACAGTTCTTCCGATATCGGGGTATTTATGTGCTTTGACATTTCCAACCTAGTCATTCCGCTCTCTGTCACGGACTTGTCTGTGTAAGCAAATTTCTGGTATTGCTTCCTATCACTGGCAACGCTCTAATGATCTCGTAAAGGTCGAAGGTTCGCTCTAAAAAGGTCGAAGAGATGTCCCCTTCCGTGACGGTAAAAGCTTATTCGTCCTATTGTTAGGATGCGTTGTGAATTATTTCGTCAAATATAACACTTTACTACGCTGTAAAACCGTAAACTATGAAACATGATGAATAAATAAATAATGGAATTCTATATATTCTTCCACTGGAAATAGAAAATCTAGGAAAAGCGTGAATATATTCAGATTAAAATCAGTTTGAATAGAAAAAATTATTTCTCGTAGAAAGCAGTGGTAAGTAAATAATTCTCCGAGCAGACTACAGCTCATTGAATCTGTAAATGAATTTTTCTGGTATTAATAGCAGATTCCGCAAATAAATTGTTCTCGGTAATCGAATGAAGCTGGAGCACAGTCCCCGGGAAACCTGATCAATAAATCCCAAATATATACAACGTCGATCAACCAGCCAATTTTCCGGCATTAGCAATCTAATCTCGAAATATAATATATTTGCCAAATCAATTTAATTCGTCGATCTAACGGAACTGTCCGGAAGCTCTTCGCAGCGGATTGATACGAGCTTAATTTCCGCGAATGTTTCTGAGAATCCATCATTCCCGAAGCATCCATTGGCAACATCGATTAGTATCTTCATTCTGTACTTTCACGTATGCGGACTGCCAGCTTCCACTGTCACTGCAACTATGCGCCTGTACAATTTCCTCTGTAATTCCAATGACACGCTGACTGCACCCTAACCCCGCGTCACAGTGCTCTCTGCCTTATACTGTAATCGTAGATCAGCGCGCGTCCATCAACATTATATCTTCTTCTTACCAATCGCCTAACTCCGGGACTGCGCAACGCCGCTGTCCAATAATTTGTTTCGATCGCGACCAAACCGTACGCGTTCGTTTTCCAAGTGAACTCCTCGCGCGTTTAATTAAGATCTCTTCTTCGGATCTTAATTGTAGGTAGCAGAACTTTCACGTTTTCCCTGCGTGCTCACGCGAGGTTTTATATTCCAGATTGCGGATTTTTATGCATGCATGAGAAGAGTTAGTAGACCAAATACTAAACACTAGACACGTTTAGAGAACTCAACACTTCGTCAACCGGCCAGTTTTCTAATAGTTCTTTTAGAATACGGTAATAATCTTGTCTATAATCCGTTCAGGTACTTGAATGAAACAAGTTAATTGGATGAAACAAATTGAACATCATTGATTTCATAATAGTAATCGTTATAAAGTCGGTAGGAGAAATATTTATTCAATCGAAGAAGATATTCGTGTCGATAATGATGAAGTAAAAATATCACCAATATTTGTCAACCCTTTATGGATCTAATATATCGACATTATACGAAATAATTTTAGTTTTTTCAGAAGATGACGTATACGTCTTATTATATAAGATCTTTGAGATAATCAGTAACAATATTGATTCAGGTTGGCAGCACCATCAATCTAAAATATCAAAGTAAATACCTTTCAAGTTGTTTGCAGATAGAAATCAAGGGAACCATCTTGTGCAGTCGACATTATTTGTGCTTCTGTCGATGTTTACTAAACAAAATAAACGTACATAGTAGTTCTGGGTTTGTATATCAATAACAACTTATTTGTTTGCATTTCAGTAATCCTTTTGTTACTATCTGTACAGTTTTGTGACTTTTAGGTTACAGTAGGCTATTATGCTAGCTTTGGGAATGTCTCGGATAAGAGAGGAATTAAAATTATACACGTATTAGCGGTAATAGATATTATATTATATTATAATAGATATTATATTATTAATACTGTTGAGTTTATTATTGGTATTTATTATTAACTAGTGTTACCGTACAGTAACACATACAGTAACACACATAGTAAGAAGTAAAATGATATATATTGAAATTTGGACGCTTCTTTCTACAGACACTCCTCAGTCGTTGCCGCAGCATGCACACACGATCACCGCCTTTTTCCGACACACACACACACACACACACGCCGACCGTCATCTCTTCTTTCCCAGCCACGCACAGTCATACCAATCTTAATGTTCGAATTACTCATTTACACTTAACAAATACATATAATAGATATTATATTATTAATACATATAATAGATATTATATTATATAATACATATAATAGATATTATATTATTAATACATATAATAGATATTATATTATATAATATATATAATAGATCTTATATTCTGAGTCCGATGAAGACCATCCAGGAGTATTTACCGCCAAAAGTGTAGACATTGTAAGCCGTTGTTACTTCAAAGTCACAGTAAAAGTTGCTTAAACTCTTTATAATATGTTCTCTCTAACTCTTTATAATATAAATTCTTTCTTAATCTACATATATCGGTTTACAATTGTCGATTTCCCGTTGTATAATTTTTTTCATATTTAAGACAAAAATTCGGTCCACGAAGGGTTAATACCCCCCTATAGGTCTATACAGTCTATTAAAATACTACCCATAGATCAAGTGGAATGTTCCTATGGCATCTCCGTCAAAGATGACACGATACCGTTGTCGAACGATTCGCTTCGATCCCAACGAGTCTACTGCATCGTCAGGAATCAACGACGGAAAGCTCGAGTCGTGTTTACTTTAAACGTTCATTAGGATGACAGAGGAGAGGCGACACGTGAAACAAGCCACGGGATGATGGAGCCCCGCGATACCCCATGGGTAAACGCGAACCGCGGTGAATTAGCGAATTTCAAAACCCTATATCCCCGGTGCTTGTTCGACACTGCCGGAAGTCGTTTACGGCGCAGCATCGCGGCGTTTGGTTAGGCGAGGTATCGCGAGATTTTAACCGTTCCCGATACTATCTATCGATCAGGGGGGAAACTTGACCTCGCAGAAGCTCATGCCACTTCGTCGGACGCCTACGCAACTGTGCCTTGAGTTCTTAAATGGGACACGTATTCGCGACGACGACGATACGATACCAGAGAACCACTTCCGTATCGCCTCGCGCCACGTGCTAAATCGGAAAGACAACGGCCCCGGACGCGCCATTATCGTAGAACCCTGTGCACACGCCTCACTCAAGATTCCCCTGATAACGCGGCCTCGGGAATCGTCGACATTCGACTCACAATGCAGGCCAAACAGACTTTGTAACACGATTGGCTATAGGGTGACGGTACCAATTACCGAGGCTGGCCGGAACACCGTTCTTTACTTCAACGATAATCGTAATAACATGATAAATAATTGTGAACAACAAAATTTTAACACTACGTTTGCTATTATAGTAACCCTTTGCGCTCGAAGCTATTTTCATTATTATTTTAAACATATTTTTTGATCTCCGGTATTTCTACATTATATGACATTTTGCGATTTGTGAATATTAAATTGAGTTTCTTAGCAAGTACAATACTCGTTATTTTAAAAATCTCTAAATATAAACGAGTCTGACACTATTAATAATTATTTTGAGAAATAATAAGCAATTTTTAGTGGCGCCTCATAGTCGCCGCTCGAGTGCAAAGGGTTAACCTGCGCACTCAAAGCCATTTTGGAGTTCAAAATAGTTTCTTCTGACTTACGGTATTTCCTTTTCGTATGACTGAAGGGTATTTTATATACAAGGTGTTACAAAATTATTGTAACTCCGGAAAAATAAGAAGTACCTGAGGTAATTTGAAGTAATTTTAAGGAAACCGCTGTTCATCCCTAGTTTAGTATGTCTGGAGAATATTTACTAATTTTTCGAACCCGCAATAATACTTTAAAAAAATATATAATATTTAATTATGATACCTGTTTCCAATTTCTGGGATCAGTAACTCATGTATGTACCATAAAATTCTTACAGGACGTGTACAAAGAGCCTTTTTGATGGTTCGCCACTCCCATTTCATGGTTGGACCCGCCTCATGAGGGTGTGTTCCCGCCCCTTTTGATTTTGTCCGTCAAAAAATTATGTTTAATGTATTAGGAACTGAGATTCTTACCTTAGTAGCTTCTATTTCTTTATTTAACACATTTTAAAGTTAAAATTAGGATCCAGTGAATGAACGAATGATGTGAAACAGACATACCTTTGGCAAACACGAGTTGTTTTAATTTTATATTATTTTATTTGGAAATGTAATTAACGAATATTTTTCAGTATTATACATGAGAAAAAATTTCTCAAATGACCACCATTTTCGTACTCACTATTACGGGCACCTTTCACGATTCATTATAATCTATTATCATAAATTTTACATCTACTTATAATTAATTAAAATCCAGATTTCTATTAAAGGTCTATTATAATTTCAAATTTCTACTTATACCATAAGAAAGCTACGAAATTTTCATTCTCGATAAATATCTATTGGCATAAATAATTAATAATTTCTATAAAGATCTATTAGAAATTCAGTATAATTTAATTTTGAATTGTCGAATAGCTATTTGTCACCTGTTCTAATTAAAGTATGGAATTACACAAGAAAATATACTTGAATTATCAATGATAAAAGATATTTTGAGTAAAAAGGAAACACCATAAATGTATAAAATTCAGAATCCACGTGTATACGGCCTAGGTCGTAGTAAACGTGTTAAAGAACCAGCCTAAAAGCGAGGTGGCGCAGCAGCGTTCCTGAAGTATTTATCTAGAAAACGAAGGTGTGATTCCGGCGCTCGCGCCGATTACTCTCCACGGTCAATTGCCGTGACCACCGTTTACCCGATAGTCCAATCTGCACCGCGCGCACTTTCGTTGCTCACTTTTCTCACGGATCGTTGACCAAGATACACGGTAGTCGGCGCGTTGCGGCGAGCTGCAGCGCGATGCAATGCGGTGCAAGCGCGGTGCAGCGAATCTATTACGTTGGGACGCGTATACCGTTTCGGTCGACGGTTTCTTTAACAATTGACAAGCTCGCCGGCCGGCCGGCCGGCCGTCCCGTTAGCTCGAATTCACTCTGGCGCGGGGGTATTATGTGCGATCTTTAACGACCGCGAGGAGATAACGATGCGCGATATAACGATCTACGTTTGGATGCCGGCCGATCGAGCGCCGGTCCCGTTACTGTCCCAGGCAAGAAGTTTTCTTGAATGATCGGCGAACGGCGAGGCCTCTTCGCTGCCGCCTTCGTCTCTCGGATCCGAGCACTGTGGACGGAACGTTTACGGTACCTGGTGGAAACGTCCGTGTTTGTTCTCCGGGACAATCGTCGGCTGTCGCTGAATTTTGTTCGTTGCGTGTCCACGGTACCGATGAGATAAGATCGCCGGTACTCTTATCGGTAAACCGGCCGAAAGAGTTCTAACAAAAGTCTTTTTCTCTCGTTTAAGGAGGAGGCCAACGGAAGATGGAAGATGTCCTTTATACGATTCTATGCAAATGAATCGATGCGTTCCGTCGCACGAAAGAACGCTCGCCATTTGCGGATTCACTCGGAACTTACTCTAACGAGCCATTATGGGGTCCAGCGTTCGATGAAACCAGTCAAATGAGATTTCAATCTTGCAACGCGATCGGAGGACACGATGCAGGTACGTACAGGTGTGCCCCGGTGAAAATGTAACAGTAGAGTCAGCTGAACCGCTGCACAATGGTACGGTTTTAGAGAATTCAGTGACAAGTCATTATTTTTGAACCATTGGAGATATTGCAATGAAATTTTCATTGAAATTTATATTTCATTATTTTCTCGGAGACTGTGGCAGTTCAAAAATTATCCTTTGCCATATATGGGTAATTTTGTTCAATATTATTTGTCTTTATTATCGTTCGTTTCTTTATATCGTTTCTGTATTATCGTTCGTAGTAACTAAATGAAATTATGAATTTTTATTAGGAAGGTATGATCTTTATAATATAAAAAGATTGATCGAAAATATGGAATACAATGAGCAAGACATCTCGGAGAAGGTAAAGAGTTCTACCAGGCGGAAATATTGTAGTCTCCAAACTCTCAAAACGAATTAATTTCATTAATTTCTTCATTCTTGGGGTATAGACCTGCGTACAGCAATACAAATAGAATTTGTATTAAATGTCACTGAATTTTTCAAATTGCACTATTGTACATCGTCGAAGTTAAGGCGAACGTTATTCGTTATTCGATATTCTTTTCGTTATCAGCTAGATTGCTGACAAATCTGATAGCGTAACATTAAATATTATTGGATTAATATCCAATTTCATCGTAAATGGGAAGGGTAAATCATGCACGGACAGCACACTAATGCGCGAAGAATCGTCAGGATTTATTCTCTCTGCCACTATTTAAGAAATTATCAATCTGCACTTTCAATGAGAAATTTCAATAAGCTCAAAATTGATATTTTATCAACTATTAAATGTTGCTTGCCGTTTTTGATTAGCATTCGATATTAATGCACCGAAAGAGAACTCGACGATTTGTGGACGAGAATTAATTTCCAAAATCACTACAAAAATTACGTATTTGTATTTCTTATAGTCAGCATAATATCTTGGTCAAGTAGCCGGTAGAAATTCTCAGTACTAGCGGAGTTATGGCAAAGACGAGCGCATGCGGCGCCGCAATAAAAAGCCACGAAACAACTGTGTAATTTCTTTCAAGATATAATTCCTTTTACGACCGCATTACCGTTTAGGGCAACATCTTAATTAGCAGTGTTTGAGTAGCATAGTCCTTCAATTCGTCAGGCTTAATAACTAAATTTAAATTTTATAGCGATCATTAGGTATACAGCCCTGAAGCGACTTTTCCTCGGAGCCCAGTTTCCGAAGCTGGCGGCCATGCTCCCTGCAACCGAGAACCTAAAGTTATGTTGCTCGATTACATTTTATATTTTTACATTGCAACGATACGCTCCCAAAATGACTTCGCAATTTTCAGCTTTTTAAAGTTATCAGTAAAAAGATTACACTTGTTTCGTTGCAATGAATGCAGTCAATTTTTGGCATAAAGATCCGCGGCGATCCTAAAAAATCCTCAGATCAGTATAATAAAATGAAAGCATGAAAGTAGTCGGATACAAAATCGAAGAGAACCGAACAAGACTCCCTAAAATTTCTCAACTCCGTGCAAGACGCGTTCGCAGCGCCATCAACTCCCCAAAAAATGGCCCCTCGGCTATCGCAAAATTTCCAACGAACTCCCGAAATCCCCTGAACATGGTCTCTTTACGACAAAACATCCGGCCACCTGGCGCAGATACCCTTCCCGCGCCTCAGAGAACACGTACGCTACCGTCCATGAATATTCGAATGCTTGGTGGAATCTAACCGAGGACTTCATTGTTATTGCTACTCGCACGTGTATTACATTATAACATGAATTAACTGATTATCTTTATGCGATGCATATTTTTATAATCTTGAGAACTTCGCACCCTTAACCCTTTGCAATTGAAGCCAATGGGGTTATAAGTTTTGTATAATATTTACAGAATGTATAATTTTTGTATAATTTTTGAACTCTAAATTCTAAATATACTTAGGGCATTTTAGCCACATAAAATTCAGTTTCGCGACTCATGCAGCAGTTACGTTTTCAACATTTTGTAAATAAAAACAAGACCAATAGCATAAAATTTATTTTCGAACGCGATATTATTTTCTCTCCTCTTGTCGTAGAAAATTGAAATTTCAACTGTATCTGAAAGAAGAATTCTTCCATTTTATCCAGGATTCTTCCAGATCACATTTACCACAAAAATGATGACTTAAACTTTCCTATGGTAAACCAGGCAGTTACCGTTCAAAAATAATTTCCTCTTCACTGACCCCAAGTGAAACGCTCCAAGTCGAGCATAGCGGACATGGAAGAAAATCTTATTGGAGTTTCGGAATATGGAAAAGAAAATTGTATAAAAGCGATTGTATAAACGATGAGCGAGGCGCGTAGATAGTATCTCCTAGATGTTCGTTTCAGGTTTGCAAAGCGAAACGGAGAGAAGGTCGGCGCGTGAAGTTCCGCGCGGGAGCCGATTGGCTCCGCCTCGGGCCGTTATCGAGGCCCGCGTGGGAGTGTATTTTTGCCTGTTGTGGGAGAGACGATAACGCGACGACGGGATCCGTGTCGGGCCCGTATCTGGGGACAAGCTCGTCTCGATTTTCACGAGCCGCATGGACCCGAAGGTGCGACGTGCGTGCAGGTCGCGCGAGTCGGTGTGCCGGTCCGGTGCATCGGTCGCTGCAGCGCTCGGTGCAGCGCGGCGATCGGGTAAATTTAAACCGATGCACGGATACCGTTACCGCTACCGCGCCGGCGATATAGTCGTTGCTACTGAAACCACATTCTCCGTCTCTCTCCGGGAACGGTCGCGGAGCGTTACGACGCGACTGCGAGCGAGCGAGCAGCCGAGTAACCGAGCGAACGAGGGAACGAGCGAGTAAGCGGCCGCGCAAAGCGAGCGGACCTTTTTCCCCGGGAATATGGGCCCCGTTATCGCGCCTCGTCTCCTCCGCGATGTAATGTTACAATTTGTCTTCGCGACGTACTCCCACTTGCGTTCCGCGCTCGCTCGTTTATCCGCGGCCGGATAATTGAGTATCGACGCCAGTTAATAAATCGCTCCAACGCGTTCTTTCAGCGGCCGGTCGGGCCGTATTATATTAAACGGGCGACCGTGCGCCGTGGCCGAGAGGCTGGAGTCGGGGCCAGGCGTTTTAATAAAATCCTTGCTTGTTGAAACGTTGTCGGATTCGCTCGGGGAATGCGATGCCCGGAGATCCGCCGCGCCGCGCCGCGCCGCGATCGCGCCGGGGGATTCTTGAACAGTCGATTTACGAGAGTGATGAGCGCGCGCGCGCGCGCGCGTGCGAGCTGCGGTTTATCCGAGGATCGGCCGTGCCTTTCGTCGCGGGATTGTAATGTCACGCGAGAAGGTTCACTGCCAGTGGCACAGGTTGTTGTCGCTCGCCTCTTCCTTGGACAACGATCCATGAAATCTTGGTCCGCGTCCGCGGCGACGCTGTACTAAATTCTAGAACACCTTCGGCGGCTACGGCGTGCGCAGCGATTCATGGAAAATAACTTGGGAGAAAAATGATTGTCAATGGCAGAGGTTAACTGGCCGCAGTCGCGTCCGCGGCTGGCAGTTTGTAGAAAGGAATCTTGGAATACAATATTGCATCTACCTGCAATAATGTTAGATTTCTAATGACGATTCTCTCCGCGCTGTCCGAAGAGAAATAAAAGTGTGCGCGTCTAGCGGAGCCTTATCAAAGGATCGGTCATCCGGACATTCTAATGTAAAAGTTGAATTCGTTTTGACCATAGACTGGTGTTAGAAGTTTGCGAAGAGACTTAACCAGAATCTAAAAGTTGCTACAATATTTTTTAACGAATTTTCCCATTATTCAATTCGTCTATATTCGATAAATTGTCAATAAATAGAAATCTTCTAGCAAAGAAATATATCAAATAAAAACAATCGTAGCAAATGGAAATATTGTAGGTTGAAACAATATCTTCTTCTTGAAATTAAAATAGTCTCGAGTGCAGACGATTAATTCCTTGTCGTGTAATATAGTATCAGACGAAAGTCGAGGACTTTTACAAAGCTTTGGAACACGATTTACCAAACATGGACGTCATTCGCAGCTTTTCAATCGAAAACAAACTCTGCCCGCCTGTCGCAAAATATGTAAACATCAAATTGTAGATTAGCAAACATTCTATATAATTACTATAAATTACTAGTGGCAAACAAATACATTAATCAACGTAGCTGCGGAAGAAATCAAAGTGCAAGGGATTAATAATGATCTCCCATGTTCAGCGTCTAAAAGCGAAAGCTGTTAGCCTGACAAATCGTAATGTCGCGCGATAAGGTCACTCTCGATGGCTGCAATGACCAAGCAATTAAGTCAGCCATAGCCGATCTAAAAGCAGTTTTAAATCTCCCATGGTTCTAGAAAGAAGAATCAGAACCTTGCTATCGCATCTAGCCGCAGAAACGGTGCTAATGATGATTATGCTCGCTCCGCGTCTACACATCGAGAAAACAAGGTGCACGTGCCAACAGGACCTTATCGAGGCATCGGTAATCCATAGGTCGCAAAGTCGTGCAATTTTTAAATCACCAGGGACATTAAAAGTAAATATTACAACTCCGACGGTTCGATTTCCAATAGGCGCCGTGCGTGAGAGTCGGCTACCGGCGCGGATCGAAGATCAATTCGAAATCGGCGAAGAAATATCAGCGCCTCGGCAGAAATGTCCCTAATGATGATCTCCCCGGTCGAGAGAGCGCACGCGTGCTAACAGGACCTTATCGAAGGATCGGTGCTCCTTTCATCGATAAATCGTAATGTCACAGCGACAAGGTTCGCGGCGGAGATAAAGGTCGCACCTCGGCGACGGTGGACCGCGCGGTAAAGGCACGGCTCGTGGTTGTCTTTGTGGTCGTGGTCGTCCTCGAAAGAGGACCAACTGGTATCGTTTAGCCCTAATAGAGAGGAGTCGTCTATCCGGAGGGTTAACGAGCGGCTTGGAAGAAAGGGATACCCGTGACAAATCAGGACTCGAATCGTCCGAATTTGAATGGTTCGCAGGAGCAAAACGAACGAGCGGAATGGGAGGGAGATCGCGGGGCGAGCAGAGAGGCTGGGTGATAGATAGGGGATGGGGCTGCTGCCGCTGCTGCCGGAGGAAGAGGAAGAGGAAGAGGATGAGGACGAGGAAGAGCTGGGATGGTCGTAGGTGCGAGGAGGATAAGAAAGGAGGGCTATCGCGGCAGAGGAGGCGCGGGCGAGCAAACGGCCAGGCCAGGGCCAGGGATAGGAAACGGTCGGAGAGGGCAGAGGCAGGTCGGCAGTCAGGCAGAGGCAGAGGCAGAGGTAGAGGCAGAGGCAGAGGCAGAGGCAGAGGCAGAGAGGCAGGGCAGAGGCACGGCAGACTCGTAACGTGGGCTAAACTACACAGCCTCGGTGGGTATAAGTCGGGCTATTATCGGGCTATGCGCTGAGAGCCCTCCGCTTTCATCCGCTAATGGGCAGCTCTCCGCCCGTCTGCTCCTTTACTGCGTCATTAATACAAGTTGCACATGTCGAGAGTCGGTGCGCTACAATAATTTACATGAATGGAATTGAAAATTTTCTACTCCGCGGAGGAGAAAAAAGACACGAAGGAGTGAGAAACGGGAGGAGAGAAAGAGAGAGAGAGGAACTCGGCACCCGGGGTAAAGGAGAGGACGGGAAGGCGAACGTGAAAGAGAGAGAAAGAGGGAGAGAGAAAAAGTAAACGAGAGAACGAAGAATTTCAGATGGTAAAAGAGAGAGAGAGAGAGTGAGAGAGAGAGAGAGAGAGGGAGGGAGGGGGAGAGAGAAAGAGAGAGACAGAGGGAAAGTGATCGAAAGACCAGGGTTGCAGGAGGAGGCAGGGTGGGGAGGGAAGGAGAGGGCGAAAATCTGGCATTTTATGTCAGTAATTACATGAAAGATGGTATAACCTATCCGACCGACCGGCCGACCCCCTCCTACCCACGCTCGGAGCCAACCAACCAACACGCGACCTCCTCTTTCAGTCGTCGGCCTGAACCCCATTTAGCCCCCGTTACTCATCTCTCCGGCGTCCCTGTCTTTCTATAACCGCGTCGCTTTTCTGCCTCTTCGGGACCACCGGTGCTCTATGCCAAGGGGCTTTTTTATGCTTTAATTTGTGCATCAAGTGTGTCCGGCTGAGTGGAGGATTTACCTACGTACCACGCCTGAATATCCTGCCCGCTTTCAAGACGACGCCGAATACGCTCTCGCCCTCTCCCGCGGCCCGTCTCCGGCGCGCGCTGTCCGACGCCGAGCTGACACAAGCGGATTCGCCGAGCGGAGGCCAGCAACCGGCAGCGTCGCTAGCCTATCCGCTGACCCCGTGCACTTTATTATGCGCGATGCCATGAGTTAGCGCGAATAATGTCATCGTAAACCAATCTACCCTCGCCAACCCGCCGCCCCTCGCACACCTACGCGCCGGGACTTTCAATCGGTGGACCCTCCACCGCTCGTAACTATAGTCCACAGCCTATAAGTCCTGGATCCGGTGAATTAACGACCAGCCTCAAACTCCGCGGAATAAATCCGATGTTTTTCCTAGATTCGATGAGCTGGTCTTTCTCGATTGTGGACAGAACGTCGCCGGACGTGTATCCGTATCATCAAGGTTGCGCATACGCAGATCTGATAATATTCGCCTATAATTAACATTAATTGTCTCTACTTTTTAGGGTACACCGATTGCACTTGTATGAGTTAACTGTCCAGACGATCTTGGAATCAAACAGTTTTCAATATCCTAATACTTGTATATAAGTTCCAAGCTCTGTAACTTGCAGAGCGTAGTAGAATTAATTATTTCCAATTTTCGCAAAGATCCGTGGCTAGGAAAGGGCTAGGAAAATATTTCTTTGTAGCATAAACGTGAAGCAACCAGTCAACCATTACAATACAGTATCGAAAGTGCGAATCGCAGGTGTTTGCCATCGATTACATCGAAAACGTTGTCTCTTCCAAAGTTTCGCCAATTTCAGATACGCATCGGAATGACCACTTTCCGCGCTCTCTCCGATTCTCTGGGAACACGCGATCAAGGGCCCGAGAGCGCGTGTCTAGGACCCATGTCCCGGCGGAAAACGCCGGGTAGACCGTCTCGCCACAATGTTGCAGAATTGCCGCGAGATTACAGGTCCGCGGAACGGGGATCCCGCGAAATTACACGGTAAACTCGACGCATCCGAATATGACCGAAGCTTAGGCACATCTGGTCCGAGGCCCGCCGGGAACGCTATTAACTTCGGACACGAATGACTCGATCCGAGTGACCCTATCGATGTTCGAATCGATGGCTCGGGGCCGGGACAACGACTATGGAAAAGGCTGCGTTCGAGGAATGAGCACCGCGGCCTTTGCGCGGCCGCCGGTTCAAAACGACTATAAATTGTTGTCCCGCGGATTCTCTATGCAGTTATGCAAAGAATCTTTGCCGGACTCTTCCAGACACCGAAAACTTCCCGTTAATTTAAGGACTGAAGACCACGATTTGCCTCGGACATTAGTCGGAACGACTGGATAAATTGCTGCCCGGTGCCTCTTCGGGCAGTTACGTGGGGAATCTTCTCTGATCTTCGTGACACCGAAAACTTCTCCTTAATTTAAGGTTCAAGTGCCGAGACCCTGCCCGCGATGGCGAGAACCGATTGTAAATCCTTTGGAATTGTCTGACGACTTTCTCGCATGGCTTGTAAATTAAAAGTACGAGAGATCCCATACAATGCTTTCACGATGCTCATGCGACTGATACTTGTGTTTGAATCTGTCTACGTTTAAGAGATTCTTTTAATTTAATGGTTTCTTCGTTAACCCTTGCATAACAGTGGCCGGTGACCGAGGCTCGCATTAGTCATACTAGCATCTACAGGGTGTCCGAAAGTCATTTTCAATCGGGAAATGAGGGGTCCCTGAAGTCATTTGAAGTAACTTTTCCTTGGCGGAAATATAATCCGTTGCTTTGTTTACGAATTCTTAACGAAAAATATTGGCCAATGGGAGGCGAGATTAGGTGGCGCAGATTAGTATTTGCGCTAAGGGAAATGTTACTTCAAATAAGCTTATTCTTGGCACAACCTGTATAACATTCATTTATTTTTACTTTATTATTGCTAATGTCATAATAATTAAAGATGATAGAGAGCGGAAAAGTATTTGTCTCTTCTGTTTATAATAAGTAATCCATAATAATAATACATAAAAGTCACCGTTGACCCGATCATCGTTATACGATGATTTAATAATATCTTTCATTTGAATTTCATCCAAAAAAATTAAATGTCACATGTTTTAGTACATGAAATTACATGTAACAACGTATTTAAGACAGTCTAATACTGTAGACATTTGTTGGCCTCATCTTACGCATGCAAGGGTTAAATTTTTCCAGAAATTAAAGGATTTAATATCCATAAATGCAGATAACAGTTGCACGCAAACGCGTGTTTATCATGCCAATATTTATAAACTAAACAAATCCGTGCAGCAATTTTATTAATAAATTTTACCCAGCGGAAATCGCCGCGACTCACAATCAAACTAAGAAGAGTCTAAACAATGTTCGAGGTACTATTACGGAAAGCTAAAACCTGCTGGAATTCGTTCATTACGTGACCGAGTGATCTCACCCGGAATTACTATAATCCAAAGAATCTGGATACAGTGTGGTGTTGCACGTCTACTGGCGGAGCCAGTGCAGTTTCCAGGAATTTATAGTAGTTCGCGGAGGACACAGGTAATGCGGTGTCTAAGGAGCGATGTTTCCGTGATCCCCGGTCGCTTAATTTGCGCCAACGAACACACACACGAGCGCGCGCGCGCGCGCTCGCACAACACGCGCATACACATTGAGAAAGAGAGAGAGAGAGAAAGAGAGAAAGAGAGAAAGAGGTCCGACGTACACGTACTTCCCATGGTCCCTGTATATGGAAGGTCGTTGCCAAGTATGTACTCCTCCGGCATCACTGTTGGGCCTCGGTAGCTATGCCGGCCATACGTCAACGTCCATTACACTTCCACCCTGCTGCTGGCTTTAATGTTTTCGACTCGGGCACTCTTTATCCCACCTTGCAGCTAATTAGCGAGCCGGATACCGGACACGCGCCCTCCCACCAGTCCCCATCCCATCCTCGGCTCGACGTACGTACCACGGCGTGCCCACAAAGTCGTCCCGCACTTGGTTCTCTTGCTTTTCTCTCTGCTCTCCCTTTTTCTACCTCTTTTCTCCAACTCTATCTCCGACCTTTCCCTCCAACCCCCGTCTCGCCTTCGACCCTCTCTCTGGCCGGCACGGTCGCATCCGTGGGCTGGTCATTGCGGCAGCGGTGAACCAGACTCCGCGATTATTCCGAACTCATTTTAACTCATTACCCGGGGTCCACCGGCACAGAATGCCGCCCGACAAGTGTGCCCTCCTCCTCCACCTCCCTCTCCTCCCTCTCCTGCACGCCCGAAATCTAAAGCACGGAAATTCGTATCGCGCGAGCGGCGCGGTTTTTCCCTCAAATTATCCGGCTAAGCGATTATTCCCACCGCGGGGAAAACGCTGAGAGACGATTCCCCGAGTGATGCGCTGCGATGCGATGCAACGCGATGCAATGCGATGCTTCGTCTCGCTCCTCCACGGTTTCAATGCATTCTCGGAATAGGCAGGTGCTCCGCGGCACAAAAGAGCCTCTGAATATAATTATAGGCACTGTAATTATCGATGCTACGAACTCTAATGAATACCGCTACGCCGCGACCATAATTCCCAGTCCTGGGGCCATGGTCGCGAGCCGGGCTAAACGGTGACTGGTCCCGGCTATCCTGAATTGTTGCAACTATGGTGAATGCGTTTTTTAATAGAGAAACTAGATGGCGGATTTTGCGGATTTGCGAGGCATTTAGAATAGCGAACCGTGCAGACACCAAGCGAATTTGTTAAATTTTTTTCCGTTTGGGAAACTGATTCGCGGAAACGGTCGATATTTATATGGACACCGTAAGTTTTATCGATGCGACTGGATAGGAAGCCTTGTCGCCGAAATAATCGCGTGAAATTTATCGAAATTTTGAGAATTTTGGGGTGAATGAGGAAATTAAGGCACGAAGAGAGATATTATGATCCCGGAAATATCAATAACAGCATGCTTGCCATCTAAGTATAGCGCGAATCAATCAATAAATAGGTGCCATGTGCAGGCATTGAAATTATACCGACCCAGTGAAGAAAGAATTAAATTTATTACATTAAAGTCTGTACAATTTCGATGAAACTCTCGCGTAAATTATTTCATGTTTTAAATACCAGAAAGACTACTATTTAACACCGCATAGCTAGACTTATGTCAATTCCTATCGGCGGGAGAAAACCAGTTCTTTTCCACCGTCGTCAGATCTGTCGGAAAAAAATTCGAATAATGACTCCACTATGATCACTATTTGCCATTTTGATTGGCAAATCAGCAACCTCAGCAGTTTTATACTATAACAGTAATTAACAAACAATCTTCTTGAATTGCATAGATCCTAAACAGATGTGGTATAATAAATTTAATAGCACATTTCAAAAAGTGGGAACACACAAAGTGCTAACATTTTTGGACAAGGATTTTTTTTTAAAACATATTCCTTTATAAAGATGAGACTAACATATTGGTTGAAGTGTATAATGCATCCTCGTTATGCATGTACATAAGCAAATCATATGCTTTCGACTTTTGTAATCAAAGATGAAACCTCGATGTTGTCAATGTGTCAACATTCATAGCCGCTACGCCGATATTCGTCCGCAAAGGGTTAATGGAGTTTCGACAGGGTTGATTCCATTTCGCGATCTTTTGGCTCGCCGCTGTCAATACACGACAGTCGTAAGATCGTCGGATCATGGGCTTTTTTTCTGTCGGCTTCTTGTTATCCTGTTCGAAATGAACATCAGGTCCGCATCAATTGCGATATTCTTGAGCCAGGACACTTGAAGTGAAGCGGCCAGACGGAACAAGTTCTCGGTTAATTACTGTCGATCCTTGTATATAGATAATGTACATCTCTTTATAAGTATGTACAGATATAGGTGTATACATATATAAAACGTATACGTATGCGCGTATATAAATATGCACATGTAAGTGTATACAGAGTGTTCGATTTAAATCTATGAATGAAAATAGTTCATTAATTGCACACCGCGTAAGAAATGTTTCCCACAGAAACTAAATGCTCTCAAGATTAACGAATGCCTTTTATACAACCTTGCGATGTTTAAAGTTAAATATCTCGTAAACCAGACGCTTTTCTCAATGCTTTTTTGTGTTTTTGATTCAGAATGGCAAACTGAATTACAAATAGCATCGGATAAGGGATATTCGACAGATTGATACGTCACTGTTCTTAAGTAGACGAAGATCATTCCATTGCACGCGATTCCGTTTTATATTAGAGTTAGGGCAATTCGATTATGATCAGAAAATTATAAAATCTGAATACTGAGATCCGTGCATAAAGTTCGTTATGTATTCAGTAGAATGCTGAAAGCTTTTATTGTGATATTCTCATAACTTTCTTGCAATTAAAAGTCATACCAATTTTCTTAAAACCTCTAACACTAGTCTATTCAGAACGATACGATTACGTAGAAAGAAACAAAGTCAACCTAGATTTACCCTGTAAGCGTCCAAAAGAAAACATGAGCTACGCCGTCTCGCAGCCCCCTCGGGACCATTTAATTTCCGTGGGTAACATTTTTTGATATAGCACGCGATTAACGAGCTCTTTTCATTTATAAATTAAAATCGGACACCCTGTATACAGGATATGTGTATTATACATATGTACGCGTATACAATATCCTGTATGTTTTGTGGAAGGAGGCCGAACGGACGCAGAGGAAACGACAGCAGCCCCGCGAGAAGCTAAAGGAAGAGGAAGCGAGCAAATGGCGGCCGAACGAAAGCGAGAAGGAGAATGAGAGCCGGACCGAGAGAAAGGGGAAAAGGGAGCAGCAGAGAGGCTGAAGCGGAGCCAGAGGAGATGACCGAACGAGATGCTCTTTGAGACACTGAGAGCTCCAATAAAGCCGGACCAATTACTGGCTACCGTCCTTTCCCATTCCCTATTGATTTGCATTCAAATAGATGTTATACTCTAAGTAGACGGATCCTAATGGATTATCAGTTCGAGTCATCGCAAGAGCTTCAAAGCTCGACTCGTTCCCTTTCCGCGCGCAGAACCGCCTCCTTTCCAATCCTCGTATATCCACTGTTTCATCCATTTCCTAATGAAACCTCCTCGGATTGGCCCTTTTTCTAAACTTACCTAATGATCAGCTCGAAACTTATCCCGCTCCGGCCGCGTATATATACGCTTGCCCCCCCCCCCCCCCCCTCCCCCTCCTCTTCTCTGCTATTGCCGCTGCCCGCCGCCCCTCCTGCTCGGCCGCCGAGAGGAATTACTCTCTTGCTCCTAAAGTAGAAATCGTTTCTCAAGATCCACTCAGGAAAGTAGTTAACCGAGCACAGCAAGAACGCGAAATTGAATGGCGGTTTCGGTCATCGTGCAATTTTTACGTCGCGGAAACGATCTATCGGGGCCAATTTCGCTGCCGGGCTACTCCCACCGGCCACCACTTGCCATACTCGTCAACTTTTTGCCAACAGGCTGTCACTGATACTCCGCTCGATCGGCCCCACCAACACCGATGTCTTTTTTAATAAGTTTCATTCATGAAACTGGCCACGGAAATTGCTCCGCCCGAGTGCATCCACTTTTCCGGTGGAAATCCTCCGTCGATAATAATTATCTTAACGAGTGCGAGAAATTCTTTTCATTACTTAAAAACCGCGACTATGTTCTAGCCAGTTGCCTGATTAATACTGCAAGCAGTTTCCATGGTTTTCTTTTCAGCGCATTCGCAGAAATTGCTCCGGTTTGCGCACTTGAGTCTTATACATTCATTTTCATTCATTTTTGTTCCGCGAAACGACGGGAACAAAAATCATTAGCGTAGAGCACTAAGTCGATAAGGAAATGGACGGCAATGCATAAGCCGAGAAAAGCTATTTTTGTAGGTATATTAGAGATCATTGTGTAAAATTCGGGATTAACCTGTCAACAGAATTAATTAACATTCGACCGAATTATGATTTCAGCAAATTTGAGTTAATATATCGTAGCATTGATTTGTAGTATATAGAGCCTGTGAATTTATCAGAACAAAAACATGGCGAGAACAAATTCTATAGGCTCAAAAAAATTACGCAATTTATGCGATTAGAACCTTAAGCGACAATCTCTCGGAAGTGAAAGCACGTGACTTGCGGCGTTCTTCGTTGCAAAGCCGAGTGCTCGTGATTTTACAGTAAAGAATCAATTTTAGAACCGCGAAGCTAAGAAATCTAGTTTCGCTCGCGGAAAGTCGCTTTCCCGTCGGCGCCTTGTGAAATAAATCAATCGGAATAGGCGTGATTGCATTGTCCGCGATGAGCGAAGAGGTAATGGCTCTTTCCTACACAGGTGCGAAGCCGATTCGTCGGCTCGTGCGTGAACAGCCTCGTCTCTCTCTGGATGAAATTAATTCCGTCCACGTCCGCGAGCGCTGAATGGCTTCTTGCTTTCCGTAGTTCTGGCCTCTCGCGATCCGACTATCCGAGCTCTCGTTCGGTAATGGCTTGTAAGAGGAAACGGGCAAAGATTTATAGGTTGCCAGAACGAAAATGTATGTGAGTCAACAATACGTCGACACAATATAGAACGGGGGGAGAGACGGCGCGGAGGGAACGATGCACGGCGTGGTACACGTCCGACAAAAACGCGTGCACACACAATCGAGGAGCGATTTCCAATGGAGCCTCTTTTTGCGCGGCCGCATGATTAACGATTGAACGCGCTCGACTTCCGATCCGTGCCGTCTCGACATGCCCGGGAACGGTAAGGAACGCTTGCTCCGCGTCCTCGCTCGTATTTTGATATTTATTTCCCCTCCACGCGACCGAGCCGCTCGTTCTTTTCCTCTTTGTCCGTTTCGCGCCTTCGGATTCGTTGATTTATCGTCCCCCGTCGATTCGGCGTCGTTACAAAATTGCCGCGCCGACAACGCGACGGAATAAAGTACGTGTAATCGATTGGTTAGTCCTAATGGAAGATGAATTGTCCTCTCCTCTCCACTGGGAATATCACCTTCGGAGTCTGAGCTCGGTAGACCGGATCTTTGTGCGACGTCGACGTCTGTTGCGAGGAACTGGAGCTGTCGAGAAATTATTCTCGTTTGTTAATTTTAACCCGCGCTGCCTCGACATGCCCATTATTTTTTTAGCGGAAAAGTTTGATGAGAAGAATTAAATTAATAATTAAATTAAACACTACATCGAGTTTAAATAAAGGGAAGAATGTTCTGCGATGTACAAATTATATTCACAAATTTTTAGATCGCTCAACTGGGTCCGAGTGGATCTAATTTACTGGTATTCTTTGATTCTTGCGATTTTTCTTATTTTAATATTTGCAATATTGTGTTTGGCTCTGATTGTTTTACCGAATTTGCAGGGATAAAGTGTTCTGTTTGTTCAATTTGCTGGTTTCCTAACAGAGTCATTGACTTGTTCAATTCTATTCTAACGAAAATACACTGTGGCACAAGAATATAGTATATTTTCAAATTAACGTAACTTTTATTCGTTTAACACTACAACCAAGATATCCTTGCCGAAGAAAATGGTATCTGTTACTAAATAAGAATGAGGAGTCACGAAACGTTAAGCATTAAATATTAAAATTGCCTAAAAATATTACCATGACATTTCTTTTCTTTATGAAAAGGCAGACTGGCAAAATTTCATTTGATTTCATTTCTATATATTTATAATGTTATCTCGTTAGACAGGATGGAAACAAAAACTTGCTTTCAATGTTAAATACATAAAAATTACGTTAATTCGAAACTGTGCTATTTTTTTGTCCCAAATGGTAAATACTTGTGACATCTACACCGATTATACAAGTATTGCGCTGTCTTCGCGTTTATTGCCACCCGACAGCGACATTCGAGTTATCGATAGCAGAATGGAATCCGTTGCCATCGCCGCGAATTAGAGTACAATATATCAACGCGACGAAGCCACGCATCCCATTGTGCAGCTCGCGTAATAGGCTTAACACCCTGTTGAGACTGTTACGTAAGCAATATTAACGGAAGAAGAATGAGATAGCTATTAAAAGCGACGCGGGGACCCGCTATAACGTCTTTATTCTTGGCGTGACGGGCCGAGTCCACGAGTTTTGCGACGTGTAGCGTATTAGTTATGATTTATTAATAGTCCTAGCAACTTCGATGCAGCGGTAAAATTAGTGTTCTCTCCCGATGGGGGCTTGTGCGGTTCGCGAACCAACGATATCGCGGATGCGAACAGAAACGCGAATTCGCGATCAGTGGATTGGGCTTTTGCTTGCCAAAACGAGAGTAATCGTATGAAGGCTCCGGAACTGCTACTGTAAACGCGATACAAAACAGACGCAAAAAATGTATCTGGACTGTAAATTTATTCTATCTAACGAGCTACAAAAAAGACGCGCTAATTTTTTCGTCAGTAAACGACGGACTTGATGCATTTATGGCAGAAATAGGTAAGAGAAAAAGACACTGGAATTAATGTATAATTAACGATATGTAACTCATTCATCTGTGTAAATTGGGTTAATAATAATACATTCAAACAAAGTTTAAAGCAGAGTATGAAATAAATGAATGTAAAATCTGTGATTATGGACTTACTTGAAAGATCGACATTTTTCCTCCGGAACTTTTAAAATGAAAACGCAATATGATTCTTTCTTCCACTGCTATGTTGATTTATACATTAAGAGAAACATTCGCATTGAACTGAGAGAATCGGTATTATTTACTATCATTGATACTATAATGTCACGGAAGTAAAATATAATAACGATTGCTAAAAGACTGAAATATCATGGTCTTACTTAATAGTTCGATAGATTTTGCATCCGAGCTATCCGTTCCCATTACAAATGCATAAACGGAGTCTAATCATAAGTTCCTTGGTGGACGGACGCAACGAAATTTCTGACTGATCGGTCCGTCCGAAGTTGAAGCATCGATCTGTCAGTGCAAAGTGCGGGAGGCTTTATTCGGGCACAGATAGATTCGCAGTCGATACGGATCCAGATATATATATGTATATATATATATATACATATGTACACTTTCCGAGCGAAGTTCCAGCGCCGAAAATCGAATCGCTCGCCGCCGAGTGGCCACGGTAGATCGATCTCGCTGCGGAATTTCCGGCGCTGACTGCGAAAACCGCACTTCGTCCGTGATGCAACGTTCAATGTAAATTTTAATCTAACGGTTAAGTGGCTCTTTCGTTATGATGAAACGGTGAAAAGCTATACGAGGATCGATCGGATAACAAGGATTTCCACTGTTTAGACTAGCGAATCCGTTTGTAGAGGGAAATTGGATTGACGCGCGTGCCAACAGATGGTCATTTTGCGAAGAAGAATTACAAAGTAATACGAGCGCCGGTCATTCAAGCAATTTCCAATCCGGCAAACCAAATAGTTTCCGGCACCCGGGATAAAAATAGAGGAGAGACGCTCGCGCGATCCTTTGCTCGCGGCCCGCGAATAATCCACGGCGCTGCATCGCATTAACAAATATTAATATTGCTTCGGCGGTGTCTACGCGGCAGGCGCGCGCGTACTCTCTAATTAATTAGGTAACGCCGGTTTTAATAGGATTGCTCTCGCGGCTACGTAAACGTTCCCCAATAAATACAAATGTATTAAGATGTCACCGCTGAAAATAGAAATCGGCCGTTTCCCATCGCTGAGCCGGCCTGATCCCCGATAGATATCGACGTTCATCGCGGATATAATCGATGCTCGCAGCGCGCGCCGCGCGAAATTCAGAGAGCGCCGTTGATTAGCCGGGCTCCCTTTAAATTATGAAAATTATGCGCTGCGTAAAGCGTCTCGTTACGCGCGCGCGCGCGCGCGTCCGGCGCTGGCTAGTAAAACAACGTTCAAATTAAGCGGCGAACGACAGGGACGCGAGTAAACGTCCGCGTGACCGGCACCGCGAAGAAACCATTATTCGCGGCGTATAATTTGCCGGTTACGCAAGTAAAACCGACTGCCGAGTAGCTGCGGGTCTTGTCATCGCCGGCTGCATAAATCATACAATCGCGCGGTCTTTCCTCGACACCCGGTGAAAAGTTACCGTTTCGAGAATCGATTGGAAGGGGTCGATCTCGCGGCGCGTACGCGATTTCTCCGCGCGATGGTAATCCACGAAAAACCGAGCCGAATACGCGCCGAATTCGCGTCGATGATTCACAGATCCGCGAACCATCGAAGAAATGAAGCGGCAAATGATGCAGACGTGAAAACATTCAGCAAAAACACAAGACGTTTGTTTGCTTTTTTTAGTTTAGATCGTTCGTCGTTTGTTACAGACTTGCGATTATTGCTACTTTTGTAAATGGAAATGGAAAATCGATAGTAATTTTGTTTGTTCTTGGAGTGGAGAAGAAACTTTCTCGATGCCTGTGTCGAACAATTTCTTGAATCGATATTTAATCTGCTGATTATGTCTGCCCCATGACACTTTTGCATTATTGTATCGGTTATGCAGTTAATGCAGGCGGTTGTTGGCTTTATCGTCTTATTCGAACACCTGATCGCGCCATATTTGTCTGTAGAAAGTGGAATGGATATTTATGTGCGTACCGTATCTGTTCTTCCTTTTCAGTGATAAATATGCACAATTTGGTTTCGTCATTTTTTTTATGGGAAGATATTACAACTTTAGTCATCTAGGTCCATAAGTCATTGATACAGAAATATAATTTCTCAGGTATACGTTGTTAAAAGTTGATAATATGTGAAACATAATATTTCTTTGAACAGCTTGGTTCAAAGAATTGGATGACCACAGTTGTATATGAAATCCTTCCACGATTAATATAAGTGATACTATCTATTTTTTACTTACGAAGAAATAAAATATTGATTTATAGACTGAAAAATTCTCTGAAAAAGATCGTAATAATGGTATCTACTTTTAACCCGTTGCACTTGAAGCTATTTACATTCAAAGTCCAATGGAGCTTATCGGCAAGTACAATATTTGCAATTTTAACAGGGTTTTAAAAACACAAACGAATCTGATATTGTTACAATTATTTTGAAAGATAGTATAGCAATTTTCAGTGGCACTTCAGAGTCGCCATTGGAGCGCAAGGGGTTAATAAAAGTGTTTCTAATAAAAACTTATGATGTCAAAAGAAAATGGTTCTCATATTAGGCACCCTTATTACTCCAAACAGTGCTCGGCGCCATAACTTTCTCGCAACACCGCGTGAACAATGACCGTGACAAATATTGTGAACATCGAATATTTTCAACCAGGTGGAGGTACGAACCATCTGATAGCCGAATCGATTACCCTCTTCGCGCCCCCGACAGGGGGTTATCAGCTGATCCACTGTCTCCTAAGTCAGTCTGGCTCGCAATGGAAGCGGCGCCGCGAAGTGAAAGTCCCGCTATAGTAAGCAACGAGGGGAGGGAGAAGCTATTCTTTTTCGCGATTGTCTCGTCACGTCACAGGGTGCAGCCTCGAACGGTCCGCGCACATTATCGTATCGCGACGCGGAGAAGGAAACGCGCCGCGAGAGAGAATGGATGCTGAGGCAGCGTCGTTGATCCTGAACGATCTCTTATCCAGTCCCCGCGAGACAAATTCTCACGCCTCGCGGCCGCGCACACATCCAAGAGAGCCTCGGCTTGCCACGGGTTAATAACGCTCCGCGCCGCTCCGCACCGCGCCGCACAGCGGTATAAATTAACGGCTCGACCCAACCTGAACGATCCTCCGCTCTACGCTGCTCTCTTGTCCCTTGGTTCTCGAGTGGCTCCTCGCACGATTCGCTCCGATCGTTTCACTTTCACGCATGCCAACAAAAAAAAAGAATCCAGAGAGATGCCTACCTAGGTGCCTACCTGAACGTAGATCCTTCGAGCTGCTGCACTTTTCATGCCGATGCATAACTAACTGGTTAACTTGCTCGGGGGAGGGGGCGAGGGGCGATTCATTTCGACTGGCGCCTGAGCTCTAAGGTTCTTGAGCTGGGAAAGTGAGGTACTGCTAACTACTAAAGCTAAAAAACGTATGCCAATTGCGGCATACTTTTTCAAGAGAAGTGATTAAACTATTGCTACGAATCTTCGCTACCCAAAATTGTACAATTTCAAAATACAATGTATTATACGCCTTGGCAAAGGTTCAGCGGTATGTCATGAACTCCAAAGGTGCTTACAACTCTGTTGCTGATGTTGGATGTTCAGAAGTGAAGTAAGTTTATAGTAAAACATAGTTGTGTATCTCGGAAGTCGTTCAACGATGTACTTTGATTCAGAAAAATGCTATAATATTGTCAGATATAACGGTTATTACAAAACTGACGAATTCGAAGTACAACCTAGTATGCGTCTTGGAAAAGACTTAACAGTGCATCTTAACCACCTAGAGTGGTTACAAATTTATTGCTCGTATATCATCACAGCAAGGTCAAAGTAAAACCCGCTCACGCATTTTAGAATACGTTCAATGACATACCTTGATTCACAAAAGTGTTAGAATATAGCTAACAATGTCAACTACTAAAAATCCATCGAGTGAAACTTAATTATCTTGGAAAAGACTCGACAATGTGTTTTGAGTAAGAGAAGTACTTATATTGTCACTGATGTTGGCCACCCTATGGTCGCACGAAGGGTTCAAATAACCTTCGGAAAGTATCGGCAACGTATCTAAAGTAAAACACATGCTTAAATACCAAAACATAGTATACCTTGGGTATAATGTTGTAATGGTTATATTTAATGCATCGTAATAAAATTTACTTTAAGAATGAAGAGATAAGACAAAAATTCGTTTAGTGGTCATAACAACTGTCCAGTCTGCGACAAGTAGGTGATATATGTGTCTAAACAACTCTGAGCCATAGTAGTACGATAGACACCTATATGAATAATGATTTATTTCGACTTTCTCCTTTCGCAAAAAGGAAACTACAATAATTCAGCAGCGAATTTGTATAGCCATACACTTTAAAAAGGTTTTAGCTGACGAAAAAAGAACAGAAATGAGAACTTGCAGAGAGATCAGCAGACAAATGATAATAGTGCGCGACGAATACAGTCGCGAGAGCGAAGGACCAGAATGGACATAAGTAGAGTCTAGGAATCCACCTAGATCCCAGGCCACCACGGCGATACCTGTAACCGTAACAATAACCAGAGCCACTATCGTCATTTCCACCCCCATGCAAAGCAGCCTCGGGTAGAACCTGCGATCGCAATTGCCCTCGACTGCACGGAGCAGTGTAAGGTGCGCCGAGTGACAGAGAACAGCTGGTCCGCCTCAGGATGATCACACGTAGTCCTCTCGTGGAGTCGTGAGGAGTCCAGAGAGCCGGGTCCCCTAACGATCCCCAGCACGCCGATAACTTTTCGCTTCGGGTGTTTTTTCCCTCGGAACCAATCGCAGAGGCGAGAATTCCGCGAAACAAGGTTTCGCCGGTGAACAGGTCTCCTCGTTGTGCTCACGGTTCGCTTACGTGCTTTCTAATGTAAAGTATGCGCCCGGCTAATGGCTCGTAGGGGAACAGATATTGCATCGGGACTCCGTTGGCCGTGGTAAGGTGCCACGGAAGGCAATTAATTCCTGGCGGCAGACTTCCGTATCGGAAAGAGATAAACGTTGGACGCTCTCGGTCGGGACCCTACGATCGTATATTACGCCGCCGGTTTTGCTAGGACTTTTTCCGCTCGGCGTGGTGCGAGCGGCGCGAGTCGGAACAGCGCGGTGCGGTGCGGTGCGGACCGTTTCCGAGGCGGGTAGAGGACGGATCGTCGTCGTTCTCGTTGTCGTGCACTCTGGTCTCGGGCCCTGCAGTCTTTACCCTTTTCCACGCGACGACAGAAACGTGTCGGGATGGCACCGGTCGTAGAAACGAGCGGACTGGCGCCTCGTAGATGTCGCCATCCGCCTATTTGGCCACACAAGGACGCGATCTACACGCGCCTCGCTTCGCCTTGCCTCGCATGTTTGTCCCCTATTCCGAGGCTCCCCTTAATCGGATACCTTAAATTCCAGCCGGCTAATTAACCCGCGCGTTATGCTAAATCCCGCTAAATTTAAACTAGGCTCGCGAGCCCGCTGTGCTCGGCCATTAATTACACGAGCATCCTAAACGGACGCGTCGGGCCGCGTCGCCGCGGAAAAATCCTCGGAACTCCTCAGAACTCGCGCCGACTCGCCTGTAATTACTCCGTCCGCGTAATGTCTTACTCCGCCGGTGATCTGAATCACTAATCGAGCCCAAGCCGAGAACGAATCGCGGCACTGACGGACGTACGTGGATCGATTAACAACACAAGCGCCGCCACGGGTTCGACGATGATCGCCGCCACACCGTGGTTAATTATAATAGATGTGTAATTAGGTGTGCGGTGCTACGTGAGATCGGGGGATGCTTTTACGACGCTTCCTCGTTGCCTTTAACGCGGAATCTCGATCGGGCTACCTCGATATCGAAGGATTGTTTACTGGATGCCACGTAAAATTGTATACAACACCTGTCTTTCAGATGAAAATAATGTACCATATTTTCAGGTATTATATGCTATTGGTTACTTGCGGGGCTGTCCATACAGAAGATAAAGGTTCTTATTATCCTGCTTGTCCCAATCTTCGTGCTCTTGATTTATTTTTTATTACGTTTACCTATTTATATAATGAAACAAATTAGATCATCAATTTATGTATAAGATTTTCCCTTTTCTATACGTTTTTAAACCGGAGCCACGATAACTGGTCGTTCTCGGATACTATGGTAAGATACTCTGCTTTCGTGCCAAATTGACCTGAATAGTGCACGAGTAATAACACTAAACTTACCGCACCTTAAAAGCAACTAACATATTATATTGCTGTAGCGATGGAAAGGCTGTGTTTATTTTAACCTTTCGCTCTTTTCAGGGTGAAGAAGTTTATTCGATTATTTTCTATGGAGGAGTATTTATGTATTCAACAACCTTGGCACAATCAATGTGAAATTGGGCACTTTTGTGTTAGATATAACATAATAGAGAAATAATTTCATACTAGAGAATGATACTTGAAAGTGACTGATGAGGCGCTTAAGTCAAGGTGTCCTGCACGACGCTATTGATTGTGATAGCGTTCTAAATAATTCGACAATCCGTCAATTCTATAATTTACTCCAAAACAATTTTTTTTCTTACTGCAATATCAAAGGTCAGATATTGCGGTATTTTCAGCTTAGATTACAGTTCCTCAATTCATTCTATTTCATGCTAAAAAAAAATGAAAAAAATATAGATCATATATAATAACTTTTATTTGACTATATACAATCACCTTGAGTTGCTGAAAAAATACAATTGTTTTTAACCTAATAAAGCATAATAAAAGTGAGATAATAAGATCTATTATATAACAATCCAATGATTAAAACCACAACATTCTTGGAAATATGCTCCTCCATTTGATTAAACTAAAATGATTTATATTAGTACACAACTTCGAAGAACATGCGAATAAAATTATCCAGGACAATATCTGAAGATTTGTTACTACCATAATAATATATAGAAAAAATAAATCAATGCATCTAATAATATATGAAAATCTCGCTACAAGTAACATTACATTCTTAAATAATTCAACATAATTGTGATCTAAGAGATCATGAAAATTAATATGATCGGTAACAGACATATTTACCTTCAGAAAATTTATAAAAGTGATCGCAAAGATTGACGTTTAAATAAACTTTTCGTTCACAGTGACGCGGAGCAGCGTGTTTGTAAATACTACCGCGTATACGCAATGCTGTAATTTCGAGTTTATCCGCTTGGGGCATTAGCGCGCTTCATCTGTCACTATGAAAAGACCAATATGGTCACGTGCAGGTAGTTGCCGCGTGTTGTCGATCGAAAAAGGACACGAGTGTTTCTTCGTTACTCTATCCGCGACACGTGAAATTATGTTGGATGTTTACGTACGGTGATCAGCGTTTCAGTGAATGTATTAATCCAATCGTGCCCCGTGGTTATGTTAATCAATCGTTGATCGTGTGTTCGGCATTGTTGCGTACGTTCCAAACGCTTTGCGCGAGACGACTGTTTGCAAACAATAGGCTGGAAGAAATTTTTCGTTCGGTGAGTGTCGATATGCTGTTAATGATATTGTAGTATGTCTTTTGTGTTTGCTCCGTGGCAACTGTTAAGCTGATTGGAAAGTTGGTTACGTTTTGCGTTGCAAGAAGATGGCCTCATACTGATGCAATTGTACCATAATGAATGCAATTTCATTTACATACTAATAGACGATTTATTAACAGTTTATTGCTGAAACAAATGTGTATGAATGCTATTTGTTTGTCATTTAACCCGACGATGTAGTTCGTAATTAATTGCGTTTTAAAGATGCTTGCGACAACTGATTTTGGTTTACTGGACGCCATTTTGAAAAGTGTATATTTGGCAGGCTATACGTTTACGTTAACCTCGCAAACAAATATTTCTAGTAACAGTTATAAATTTAGTGATATGTTTAGTCTAGACGCAAAATTGAGGTTATTTTGGCCGCTTTAAATGGCATCATGTCGTTTTGATTGTATGAACCTGGAACCGTAGTGGGGGGTAGCTGACACCAAGTGGTTTTATCAGGCGTAAATTAGCAGGTGACGATTATTAATCATCGCCATCGACATCATTCGCTTTATTGTCAATGGGTATATTAATTTGCTCGTAGCGTTAATGTCATTTTACCGTAGAATCCAAATCATAAATAGTAAAATGTTTATCGCATGTGATAGACATTATTGCAACTCCTTAATCTCTTAATCTACGATCGACAGAGATCCTCAGGCATCTTCAGGACTATTGTATGCATGATATTAGCTTTAATATTACAAAATAAAGAGGATCTCAGTTTACCATTTTTACATATGGATCGACGTAAATTTATTTATCCCTACAATGTTCAAATGTACTTTACATTTATTCTGTTGACACTAGATCTAGATCTATAAAATAACTAAATCGTAGATCTTCATGCAGAATTGATATTTCCTAACGTAACTTGTAGAAATAAAGAAAGCAAATTGCTCTCATTGATCCAAATAGCTAATTGTTTTCTGAAAATTCGAACGAACGAAGTTTGCCATTATGTATGAAATGTCATTGGTATTTATTGACACGGTCAAATTCGCGCTACCCCCCAGATTATCTCGTGTCCCATTGAGAACCACTGACGCAGAATGTTGAACGGTCGTTTCCACCGGCGCGCCGGTCGAGAATGATTTCTATGTACTACATATGGGAATACTGAATGGCCACATTCTTTCCGCAGAGAATGAGCAATCGCCGCGGACATTTTATCAGATAATGAACCCGTGTAACTGAAAAGAAACCGCTGGTGAGGAACATGCATCGATATTGACGGGTACGCTAGCGCGACAGCAGAATGCAACGATTGTCTCGAGGCGATGCGCTGCTCTCGAACCTCGCGGACATAACTCAGCTGCTCCGAACAAAAGTCAAGGCGAATTATTGTGGAACGTTGGTATTCAGAGACGGTTTACCCACGGGGCAAAGAAAACCGGCGTCTTACCTTGATCTCGCGATAAATCCCGAGACGCTGGCCACGATCCCAGATGAATTAGAGAATCAGCGCGGATTCGATAGACATTGCGGACAATCCGAACAGACAGAAACTTTCTAAGCTCCTCTATAGTGATCGCAAGAAAGGATACTGGCTGGCTGTAGCGCATCCTTGCTTCACATCGTTGCAGAACAATATTTACAGTAAGCGGAACATGAGTTAGGAGTCGACTGCTGTTAGGCTGAGTTGAAATATGTCGGCGCGGAGAGCTCTTGATAGCATAGCTTGCATTCTGGAGCTTTGTGGTTTGTTTATCTACAGAATGAATCATACCTCTGTTGATCATTTTCTGATTCCGCGTTAATGATTGCATAACACGTTAATGGTAACATTGGTATCCTCTAAAAGTGCAACCGAAGGTCGCTTATTTATCGGTTACTGCGTATTTTTATGCGAAATTAGACTTGTATACGTTAATTTCTTTTAGCTGTGTTCAAAATAGTACAGCAACGCATACTTGATTAAATTTTGAACTATACTAACTTTGAAGACGTCAACTCTCACGGTAGCAACCCACTTTTACCTGGAGTTTCATATGTGATACGACGAAATCTAACTTTAGTTTGCTAGGTCAGTTTAATCTGCATTACATATCGACGCTAACAAACTTATTATTAAATCTGGTACTGTGGCTAAAGCTAGTTTCTCGATGTCAGTCGTCCAATTCCTTATTGTCCCCAGTTCCGACGAGTATCCGTTGTCTACCTATTCCATCCTCGCCGCCATTATGTAACGGTTTGCTTCGGGGTGAGCAACAGCCAGGGTCTCGCGACAGCCTGGTCGAATTATCGCACCTCCTACTCGTCCGTTGTTTATTGCAAGATGCGGCGATAAGGGTACGCGTGTTAAATGTTTCATTACCAGGCGAGCTCGCGGCAACTCGCGTGAACTAGCGCCGGGATTGAATGTCCGTGCTCGTTGACGCAACGTCGCGACCCCGCGACTTTTTTTTAGCGTTCGCACGCGTGAAAGTTCCGCCAATGATCTTTAACCGGTGAAATTTATTTAACGGTGAAAATTGGCGAATTTTTTTGCTCGTTTCGGCCAGTCCCGCCGAGTTCGAAAACCGCGCGAACCTAACGACGCGACGAGCTAGAAACTAGAAGCGCTGGCTGAAGCAAATGACGGGATGAGAAATGGTAGTGGGCAAAGTGAAATTCGTCGGCAGTCGGGGAGAACCGCACGGCGCGTTTAAATTATGCGTGTACCTGTACAGGTGTTCCGTTAATCGATCTGCCGACCATCCGCTGTACCCGCGTTACGGGAAAATGCTCCATTAAAAATTAACGAACCACGGTTCTTCCGTCAGGACACCTTGTCTGAGACCAGCAGCGTTTCCAGCGCTAATGGAACTCATTAATGGTCAACGAGGTTTACGGCTATTCGATCCCATCGAATATCGGTTTTATTTGATTCAGAGGGTAAGTCCGTTCGATGTTTTAGCCTCGGACAGACGGAATTTACCATTTGCGGACAAGGATTTTCGAAAGTATTAAGAATACATTCCTCGGTGAACTAAAGTATATTTAAAAAACCCAAATGGTTAGCTGTTTTTGACGAGTATACTCGTCAGAAACAATTAACTACCTAAGTGTACTTTGACTATTCATCATTAAATTATATATTTTACAAAAGTGTCGTATTTAAACAAAAAATGAACAATTTCAGACGTATGCAGCATAATTACTTATACATATACTTTCCAAAGAGATTGCAACAGCTAACTGGTTAAATAAGGGGAAGAATAGACAGTATGATCTTTCGTTACATACGTAATCAAATTATACGTTTTCAACTTCTAGAATGAGACATACAGTACCGGTGTGGTCACTATATTGGCTTTTGTCTTCAAAGGGTTAAAATCTTTAAATGTCTTTACATGATATTTACTACGTATTGTAATTGCTGCGATGGAATTGCAACAGCATTCTTCGTGTTTCAATCAGTGTCTTGACTTCCATTTGATTCAATCCCGTGCTGACTCGTAGAACGTTGAATAAGCATTGCGCAAGTTTGTCTTTCCTGAGACTATTCCAGATTCAGTTCATAGTATACTTTGGCAATGGTCTCTCGCAAGAGAATGAAGTCAAAGAGTACGTGATTCTAAGGAACATTTCTATATCTTCCTTTTCCTCTCTTTTGCACAATGGTTGCGCTGCGATCTCCTCGATGCTCCAATTTAAGCGATGTCTTCCGATCTGACGATCCGAGTGAAAAAGTGAGCAACTCCTTTTAGTTTCTATCAAAATATTATCGAACATATTGCGAGACATCGGGGACAAGTGTTCCGTTCGGAATTAAAACAGAAACGTTCGAAGTATGTATTCAGTAGGATCATATGGTGGATATCTATTACATTGTACTCGGTGTCGGGAAATAATAAAGATCCGCAGATAGGAAGATCCACGACCTTGCTCGAGGGAACCGGTTACCAGAAAATGGTTCGACCGGGGCACGGCTAAAAAGCGTTTTACAATGTTCCACGCGATCGCGGTTACAAGCCTCGGAAGAGGAACGGCCGCGAACGTTCCGAGGTATATTTCGCTTTGTCTTATCCCGGCGATGGCCGAGGGGTGTAAAATGCGTGCGGAGTACGTGCTAAGACAAGGGTCACCGATACACCTGCGCGCCGGTGCTTCTAGAGCGCGATAATATAGGATTCTGATCCGACAACTGCGACCGGTATCTTCTTCCCCCTTTCCTTCCCCCATCCCGGTTGAACATAATGCCGTGTAGAGCCAGGGCACTCATAACGCCCGGCGAACCTGTTGAGATATAGCCCGGGTAGTGTTTCAATCGCCGGGCGAACGGAACGTCGACAATGATACGCGCGTACGTATGCAAAACCTATTACAATATTGGATACCCGGCCCATGCATCACGATAGTCGAAATAAATCAACCGCGAACAAGCACCGACGCGGTCAGCGGAGAGTCTTAAATAATTTACTAATTTTTCAATAGGCCGACCCGAAAGGTCGCGCCGCGAGTACGCGTAAATCCCTTCGCCAGCGTCTCTCTCTCTCTCTCTCTCTTTCTCTCCCCCCCCTCTCTCCCTCTCTCTCTCTTTATCTTTCTTCCTCTTTCTCTCTCTCCGTTTTTCTCTATTTCTGCCTGTTCGACGAGCCCTCTCCCGTTGAGCGAGTATTCCATGGGTGTTGGAAACCGACGGGAAATCCCGGGGTCGCTTGAAAAATGCCCGAGAGCGTAGCCTCGTGCGTGGTGCACGAGGCGGCAATAAAGAGCCATAGCTCTTCGGCGCGGCAGATCCGCGAAATGCTTCCGCAAACCGAGCAACAAAACGCCATGCGCTCGTTGCCCGTTGAACATAATGTAAACATCCGAACGAGCAAAAATCCTTAGTTATTGCCCTACAGTTTCCTCGCGGGACCGAGGGTCGCGGCTATCCTTCCCGCGGAAAATCTGCGACAGCGACAATAAGGACATTCGCACCGAATGCTTTACCGTGAGCACGGGTTCCTTCAATTGGAGCTGGAAATCCGCTCGAGAGGATAACTCTTCGTTTGGTCACCTGAGATATTTCCTGAATGTACCCTGGGTTCTCTCCAATTCTCCCTCAGCTTGCGAATGAAAATGTACAATTTGGGAAGAGGAGATACGATCGTACGAGTCTCGTAGCTCGTTTTTATAGTCTCCGATTTGTCAACAACTATAAAAACGAGCTGCGAGTGGCTTGGATAATCGTGACTGCTTCTTTCAAATTGTCCATGTTTGTTTACGATCTGAGGGATAATTGGAGAGAATTGGAGCGACAGATTGTTTTTTAACTTTGAGTTAATTTATGAGTGGGGTGAGACGTCAAGTAATCTCTCCAGACTGTAGTCCCATCAGCGGACAAACAGCAGGTGATGTACGGTAACTCGTAGTTGCGCAGTGTCACATGTACGTTTATGAAGTCAGGAATCTTTAAGTGTGACAAGTGACCCGACGTATTACCACTATGTTGATGAACAGAGTTCTGCGAAGGATATGGTTTCAGAGTGGGGAAGCTAAGGGCGCCTTCTGATAAGCGAACTATGTTAGACCGTTCAGCAGTTATCCGAAAACTAAGGATGATCATTCATGTGAATTGTATTCGTACGTATTGGTATTTAGGGTATTGATATACATGATATTAAAACATTGAACTTTATCGATATTGCTAGTATTGAATATATCAGTACCTCCCAACAAATTATAAAATCAAATCAAGAAAAGTAAACATTTCCTTTTAAAACGTACTTAAAAAGTATTAAACTACGAATATAACTAAATTTATACTAGAATTTATAATTAAAATAATAACAATTTATTACAATTACAATAAATATAGTGATTACAACAAAACTGCTATACGTACGAACTTCGCATCGATACTCAAATATACCTTAATATCAAGTATCGACACAAAATTGTACCGATAATTGAAATACTGTATCGCACATCCCTACTCAGAAATATCAACGAAGAAGTTACATTTCTGTGTACACAACATTTTTAACATATCAAACTGAAAACTAACGTGTCCTACTGCGAGTCGTTCCAAGATCCAGCTGAGAAAAATAGTCGAAAAACGACCGGCAAGAAGCATCCCGTTGTCGGACAATGCCACTTGATCCCTCAGCCACTGGCTACGGGTCTTTCTAGCCTATTCCCTTTCCCCTGACATTTTTTCCATTCCCGTTCCCTCTGGCCCGCCCCTTCCCCACCCCGCAGCGTTTCTATCTCCCTCTCGTTATAATGGGCAAACACATAATAAAGAGGGTAAGCGAGGAGCGCGTACGCGATATGTGGGGCGTTTAACAATGGAGCACACCTGAGCACGGGCCGGTGCGTTTGAGGTGGCTTTGGGAAGGAGGCAGAGGAAGAGCGCGGGAGAGGGAGAACGATGCAGGGAGAGAGAGAGAAAAGAGAGAGAGAGAGAGGGAGGGAGAGAGCGAGAGGGAGAGAGAGGGTTCGAGGTACCGCATGGTGCATCGGTATGAAATGTGGTGGGACGAAAAACGTGGGGGACACGAGAGGCGAGGGGCGCGGAACAATGCTTTCAACCTTTTCTTCTTCTTCTTCCACTTCCACTTCTTCTTCTGCTTCGTCCTCGTCGTCTCCTTGGTGCCCCTGCCGGCCACCGAGCCCCGCGTGTCTCCTCGCCACGGAGCCAGGGTGCCGGCACGATGCTCTCCCATTTGTTCGCGAAACACCGAACACAGGCAGTCACCTCGTACGCACGTCGTCGTAGCGCAGCCCGGCATTGTCCGCAAACCTCCCCGTTCCCTCCGTACGGGCGCGTGTGTGCGTGACGTATCTCTTTCAGCTGCACCAGGTATTCCAGCCCGCTGGAAAAATGCCACCTCCGGAGAGACTCCTCTCGGAGGGGACCCATCCTTCGTTCCCCCCCTTCGCGTCTCCTTTCGGCCACGTTTCTCGGTGCCACGGCTCCGAGGTTCTTTTTAAGATCGCGTCGTTCGTCCGTTTCGTTCTTTTCTGATTTAATTGGAACCGACTAGCCGGACCCCCGGACCTGGAATTTTAGGCAGATCCTTGCCTTGGCCCATTAACGAGACGGCAGGTTTTGTTTCTCGGATTACCGGTGTCGCGGTGTTTACATGTACGCCCTGGTAATTAAAATCGAAGTGTCGGCCGAACCGCGGTCGCTGAACGCCTTTGTGGGGAAGTATCGAATTATGTTCGGAGCTGGAACCAGCGTACCGCAATGTACAGTGGCTACAAGAAGTATTTGCACACTTTTAAAATGGTTCCACTTTTTATCCATTATCGCTCCAGTCGGTGGCAATGCTGCAAAACTTGAATCAATGTTTTAGAAATTTTTCTAATAATAACAAGAGCTGAAATTGGACCAAATGGATTGCATGATGATTAAAACTAACTTTTTTTTTACTTTACTACTACTTGGAATGGCATATTTCCTAACTTGTTTATCTGAGATATTGAAAATAATAACAAGTCGCGTGTTATAGGTTTCTACAACTTAGGCGGATGTTGAGAATTCCGTCGAATTAAGTTGTCGACGTTACGAATTATAACGAATTGTAATAAAAATTAGGGAACCGTATTTCAGCCACTGAGTAGTAAACTATTGCCTCTAACATCTTCAAAGAATTCAATTCATTTGTCCGGTAATTAAAAACGGCAGACCGTTTTAAAAGTGTACGTATACTTTTTGGAACCACTGTATGATCACAACGAGTGCCCAATATTTAACCATTTGTACTCGAAGCCATTTTAACTGTAATTCTAAAATAACTTTTCTCACATAAAGCATTTCCGTGTTATAGGACAAAATATATTTTATGCATATGAAATTGAATCTTGTAACTCACGCAACAATAGTTATACTTTTAATAATTTTTGAAATCTAATTTTTCATAATATAAAAATTATTTTGCAACATGCTGTAACAATTTTAGTGGTGCCTCAGAGTCACCACTCGAGCGCAAAGGGTTAATCATAACTGGTGCAATGAGATTTCAAACCGAGCCTGAAATTAGTTGCTGGTCATCATTGATCTCTCTGTAGAAGGAAATTGAATTCTTCTAGATACCCAATTAGAATTTTGTTATCACGGGTATCCGGATCTCTCGGTACGTGACGGGATAGATTATCCGATTGTCGGAGTTACATAATTCAGTTTTGATGTCGGTGGAATAATAACTGTAGCTCGACGATTTCGAAGGAATTTGAATGGACGAGATTGCAGGGCGCTTTAGCGGGAATGGAATTACATGACGGTGTTTGAGATTGGTTAAGGAAAGAACAATAAAGCAAAGAGTACTATGGAAACCATTAAGAAACGGGAAACCTGTTCGCGCGGACATGTTTACCCGCCGCTTTCTTTGCTGTTCAGGTATCGGTTGTTCCGCGAGATCGAAACCGTTCATTATCCGTTTCCCTCTGAGCGATCTGTCGCGTTTCACTCCGTTAATGTATCCCGATCAGCCATCGCACATTTATATCATTGTTACGCAACGTTCATAGCGACTAATAAGCCGTTGTCACGTAAACGAACGGAGCCTAACGACTCGCCTCATGGCTTGGGACGACCAACGTAACGCTGGTTTCATTGCGATACGATATATATTTTTGCCTGTTACCGTTGCAGGTACCAGGTTAACCATCGCATTCGTTACGTCAGCGTTCGGTTAATACAGCTGTCTCTTAACTATTCTATTCCTTGATCCGCACTTTGCAGTTGCAGCTGATCATGAATGCGATAGAATGAACCTTACCACGCCGACATGTAAAGTGTGATTCTATTTTCTATTATTGTTAACTTTTTAGCGATGACTCCAAAGTACCGCTGGAAATTGTTATACCATGTCGTAAAAGAATTTTTACATTGTCATGTTTCGATTTTGTATATATAAATTACAATGATACATAGTTTGTATCAGATAAACTGCCTCGGATTTAAAGTGAAAATGGCTTCGAATGCAAAGGATTGAATTGTTAGTGAAAATATAGTAGGTACTTCGAGTCTATAATTATTCACGCCGCTATAGTTTTCGAAAGCATTGAACTCTCCTTCGTCCAAGCAGCAATCGTACAAAACAGAAACGGCCGTCTATTAATCGGGGATTGCCGTATTTGGCCGAGCTCTACGATGTGGTTCGTACAAGATCCGGCGACATATTGCCTTACAAAACTGTCTACGGCATCAAACGACGGACTATTTTCTCATGGAAAATCTCTCCTTAACACTTTGACGGCTGTGCATTTTATTGCAAAATTTATTACTCACCGCCAGTTACTCACCGCAATTTCCACAAGCTCTATGCAGACGGAATCCGCGAGCGCAATCGTACACGATGTTTAAACGTCAATGAAAACGTTACTTTAATCGTGAGATATAACGATCATTTGACTTTACTATTAATCCTCCAGTGTACGAGGTGAAGGAACATTATGGTCTCCATTGGTGCGGCTGCTTTTATTAGGATCCATACGATCATCAATACGTTTCTGTTAGTTTACAACGGAATTCTACATTTCCTTGCGATTCTCAATCTTCTATCTCTCTTTCCACAGTTCTCCGTTCTATTATTTGCGCTTAAGCATACATTCTTCATCTTCGTCCTTTCTTTACAGAGTCTCTTCTTCGATCAACATTTAACCTCTTGCGCAGCGACGCTTCAAATTCGCGATAAGGATTTCACACGTAATCTATTAAATATAAATTTGATTAAATTGTTTTCGAAGCAAAATGTAATTAGTCTGTTAATAAAATTTAGAAACGGAAGTAAGTGGAGACATACAAGAAACAAAAATTGTAGTTCAGATTTGATTTGTTCCAACTTTCTAGAATTTGTAACAAAATGTATGCCGCAGTAAGGACGTTGATCAAAATATTTCTCATTGAGTCGTTTCTGTGGTTTCATCAACTGTGGAAAAAAAAGATAAAAATCAATGATATCGATTGACTCGACAGTTCTAAAGTAAAAAGAAGAAATACATTTTTATCTAATTTCTGTGCAATGTAAGGGACGATGATCATTTTTATTTCGCATAAAGATTCGCAGTCTACTAATGACCCAGAGTCCGTGTAGGTCTTGCGAAGATGAAAAGCATCAATCTTCGACTGTCGCGTTGACTCAACAAATCAAGAAAGCTCGATTCGTTTACAAAAAAGGTGAAATTCACAACGGATCTCGATAGACGAATATCATGGCGACAATGCTAGAAACTGATAATAGCGTTAACGAGTCGACACCATGGCGGAAAAATGTAAAATCGCGCTATGCCGGCGCGGCGGTTAGGTTCGAACGATGTTGCTTATTTCGTGTCCTAACGACGAATATCGTGCGGTAGCGGGTCGTTTCACGTTCGACAAGACCGGTGACGACGTTAAGCTGCGCGTTTTCACTTTGATCTGCGACGGGCACTTCGCGCCGTTAATTTTTCTCTCTCACTCGCGTCGCTCGACGAGAGATCATTAACCGCGCTGCGTCGCGTCGCACCGCGCGGACTCGGCTATGCCACCGGCATTAGAATTTAAATCGTCGCTGATATAATTACGGGAGAGAGCGAGCTAGTGTGCGAAGGCTCGCGCCCTCGAAGGAATTACGATCCCCGCAGCGGCGCCGCGGAAAAATTAATAAGGAGATCTATAGGCGGTGAACGGATCGAGACGATCCTCTCCGGCGTTATTGACGCGGATTCGCGACCATCGAGGATCAAGGATCGGGGATCGTGGAGGCCTGGTAACGAGCCCCGGCGAAGAAACGGTGCCCGTATCGCCGGTGCCCGGCGATGATAATAAGCCGGCGTTCCCGATAAGCGCTCGCGGCTCCTAAAATGATCAATCGATACGGCATTAAATCCACGGCTAATTAGACGACTCCGGGCGGAGGGACGAAGAAGGACATCGTGCCGGGAATAACATTAACCCGTTCCCGTCCGGAGGAATGTTAATAGGCGCGTAGATTCGCATTATCTCCCGGGGCAGGGTTTTCCATGACTGACATTGTACCTGGCGCGTCCGACTCGGCGAATTCGAGCTCCCCTTTGCTCGTCCCGCTCGAATTACGATAAACGAGGATTGCAGGCCGCGGAATCTCTTCGGACGAATGCCCGTTCCCGCCGACGACGAGCTTCTTAACCGATGTATCGAGGAATGCGTGTAATCTAATGTCCTGTTCGCCAAACGGAGAGAAAGAGAACCACGCTCCGCTCGAGTAACCCATTATCGAGCTAATGAACGCGAGCGCGTCCGCTACCTACCTCCCTACCCACCCGGCCGGCCGGCCGGCCGGCATGCGTTTCGAGAGCAACGATTTCGATATCGGCTCGCGGAATATTTCCGTGGACCGTTGCCGATAGGAGCACGGGCTTCGGAATCGGTCGAGTCATCGTTCGGAATGATTCCCGGACTGACTACGAACGCGAGGCGGCGAAAGGATTTTTCCTCGGGCTTCTGGGCTACGTGGAAAAGAGAGACAGACCCTTCGGTACCGTTTCTTCGTTCCTCCTCGACGCGCTCGAATCGTGAACGCTTTCATTGCCGCTGGAATGCGATGGTTGTTGCTCTTCGTTCGGCCGTGTGCGCCGTGTGCGCCGTGTGCGCCGTGTTGCGTCGAGTCGACTCGAGCCGACTCGAGTCGAGTCGCGATCGTTCAAGGCCGCCGCTCCGCGATGCTAAGGTGAACGGATGAATGGATTTGTCAGATGAATGCCCAGGGATAGGGGCGCATCTTCTTCAATTACCACTCGCGTGTGTCCAACGCGTCGCTGCTCCGCTCCGCGCCGCGCCGCGCCGCGGTATCGCTTTCTTTTAACCCGCTACCGAAGCTGACTCTTACGATCATTGCGATTGTCAGCCCCTGCGGAGAGCGCTTCGCGGATGGACATCGTGCGGATTCGCTGTCCGACGACGGCGAACAACTTTCGGCTTGCTGGAAAAGTTTCGCGTTGAAAACAGATTAACACGTTCGCTACCAGCGTAGCGTTATGTATGCGCGACAATCAAGATTTTGTATAACAAATTACGTAAATGACGACAGATTAGTTTTATGGATATAATTATTTGAAATTCTAACACGTAGCATAGTGTTTAGAGAATTTATAGCTACTCTTGGACGACATTTTTATCAGGTTTTTATGCGAGAATAGCAAACGTGGCAATTTGTTGCCGTATCATCAGAATGACAATGATTAGAAGTTCTTCTTTTGCAAGAATTCGGAAGAGATTTGTTATAGAAGAAATGAGAATTTGCCCTTATTGCGTGTCTGTATCTAGTTGAGTGCTTGGCCCTTAACGACGGGTTAAGTCATCATTATTCCAAGTTGATGTGATTATTTAAAAATGCATACAATCCTCTATTAACCTTTTAGATACTACGCGCCACTATAGTGGCTTTCGCGAATGGCTCGTGCTTTACTCAATTGTTTTATTATTTATTAAAGCAAACAATTAAAGTGAAAGTGTGTATATACAATATATTAAGAAAAGAATATATGTTATTATTACTATATATAGATATCCGGAAAAAATATATATTAAGAGAAAATCGTAATTTAGTTATGAAAAACTTTATTTGCGCAAAATCCTGCCGTACCTAAAAGGTTAACATAAATTAATTCGCACTGACTAATTTGAAAATATGGATTATTTAGTGTAACAATAACAATAATAAAAGAAGTTTAATCCTATTTAAAGGAATGAAGGAGCATTGATACTTAACAGGTTGTTGGTAAAATTCGCCATCTTGAATCTCGATGCTCACAATATGTTTCGGGCAACGGTCAGCGCTCCCTCACCATCCAATTGTGTCGATTGCTAATTGATTTGATACATGCCGACTTAGCTATAATCCGCTGACTTTAAACAGCAAATAATACACTTGATTTCAGCCTCGCAGCTAAGAAATTGGACTTGGTTTACACAGAGGTAACCAGTGCAATTCCTTCTGTACGGAAGGGTTGTGATAAATACGAAAGGATTCCCTGGGACGGCTCGCGAAAGTTGGGGCTGGCTCACGTGGAAAGATGCGTGAGAATCCCTCTGACGGACGCGGCCCTTATCTGGTCCTTGGGATCTCGCATGCCTCTCGTAGATGCATCGCGATCGATGCGGCTCGACCGCCGGGAAAAACGGAAAATGATTCCCGGCAACGTGTTTATCGATTTCGAACAAAGGTGCGCCGCGCGAGGCTGGAGTCCCGAGCCTCCCGATAAACGAACGGCGGAGAGATCTGTCCGTGGCGATTGCCGCAGTGCGGCGATTCATTCGTTCGCGGCAATTACGAAGGAGAGCCTAGAGTCCGAGGGGCAGAGGGAACGAGCGAACGAACGAACGAACGAACGCACACGAGGCTTCAAGCGCGAGTCAACTCTGTCGGTTCGCCGACAGAGGCATCGCGTGTACCGCAGATAATATCGCCGGGATGCAACAATAGAGGCGAGCCTCTCTTTCTCCGGCTCTCCTCTCCCTCAACCTCGCCACCCTCTCACGAAATATTCTCACAGAGGAACAACCTTACATGCCGGATTAACGCACCCACTGGGCTTCCCATTGTCAACGAGCGCGCACGCACACAGGCCGGCATCTACCGCTGCTTCTACAATGCCCCAATATTCCTCAATCTGAAACGGACCGGCGTCTTTCTACGCGATTGTTAACCGGCAGCTCCCATTATGCAGTCGGGGCCCCTGGACCCCTGGATCAGGTTGCCCCGATTTCCACTATCAGGTCCCGGCACCGCAGGCCCATCTCGCCTGCCCTTTATAGAGACAAGTTCTGATGAATTTCGAGGGGCTGGCTGATGTACCCTGTTCAACAAAATTATAGCATAAACAAATTTTTGATTAAATATCGGCCAACTTTAACCGACGATAATTCTACAAAATATTATCGCTGGTTCATGATCTTTTTTAAATTAATAACTCTCAAACCTCTATTTTAAGATACTGTTTCTCGATTTAAAGTTTAATTCAACCTGTTAACTTGCAAGAAAACCTTTGCCAGAACCTTTGCAAACTTATGAGGTAGTAGGTGAAGACACTTTGGTAATATTGCTGAACATACGTGATGCCCAATTAAAACTTTGCACGCAATTCTTTTTCACATTTTAGATTGATCTCAGAACTTAGATAAATTCCAAATACTACTTTTTTTCGAAAAAGTATTATGATAATTATCAATAATTGATGTATATATTAGAATTGCTCAAGAATAACAAGCTTCTTTCATCGATGCATTATACCGCGAGATAAAACAAATGTGACGTTTTTCAACATGAATAGACCTTTGGTAACAGAAGTAAAGAGGCATTGACGCAATCTAAATGCAACTACGTTAATCTATGAACGAAATTCACTGTATCGAGATCTTGCACAAAGATCTGCGGCCTCCGGTCGGTCAAGTTGAGTCGGTGCCACAGTGTGCAGCAATCGATCGATGGGGTAGGATAAATGGTTAATTAATCGAGACCTCTCTCGTTCCCTTCTCTAACATTCCCGTAACAAAAATACACGTGGTCAATTCCGCCGATCAGACACGCATTCCACGGCCTCTCCTCCGGTCTCCGCATAGCAGGAATAATCCATAAGTTTATTCGTCGGACGATCCGGGAACGGCAGGCTTCAAAAGGCATGCACCGCTCGCGGATCCGCGACGTGCAAAGTTCGACAGGTGACGGGTCGGAAACGCATTCCGTGTTCCGCCTTGCCTCGCTCTCTCTCTCTCTCTCTCTCTTTCTCTTCTTTTCTCTCTTTCTCTTTCTCTTTCTCAAGGAACAACGAGAAGAAAAGAGATAGAGAGAGAGAGAGAGATAGAGAGGGAGAAAGGGGCACTGGGAGACAGAGGAAGAGGGCAAAGGCACAGCGCGTTCCCTGGTAGCAGTTTCAGGCCCCTTTCCCGCTTGAGCGTATCCCGGCTCATCCTCCCAGTATCTCGCCTGCAATTTCATCCTTTCGGTCGAGTGGTTTCGAAATTCCAGCACTGACGGGTGACGCCAACGACGCCGTTCCGGCCGTTAAGAGTCCCGGCTCTAATCTCGTGAGCGGATATCGAGCCGGTGTACGGTGTCGTCGGTGATCGGTCAGGGGATCGGTCTCTCGGAAAAGTGGCCGGGCACTTTTGTAGCCGGCGAACGTGGGAATGATTTTGAGAGAAGGGCAACGCCGGGTAGATCGGGACAGAGACGCGGATAAGCGGGTCCGCGAGAAAGAGGGAGATCACCTGGACGCCTCTTCTCGAGCCAGTTCCATGGCGTCTCTCGCGTTCGTTCCTTCGTTCGTTGGTTCTTCGGCTCGCGTGTGTGCACACGCTCGTACACTCTCGAGGCTTCTTCGAGTCTCGAGGCTCGAGGCTCGAGCCGGAGAGCGCGGGCGCAACACACGTGTCGTCCCGTGTATGCGCGTTCATGCAGTTTGTAACGCGCGGAACAGGTATTCCCCCATTGAAATAAGGTAACGTCGCGAATATGAAATATACCCCCTTGTACAACTTGATAATCCGTGGTTACCATAAATCCTGAGTGATTATCCGCGTGTCTATTTATAAGCCTCGTGGCGTCGCCCTCGCCGCTCGCCCGCCCCCTCGTCTTCGCGCCGTACGTGTACCCTCCTCCTCCTCCTCCTCCTCCTCCTCCATCACCTCCTCCTCCCTTCTTCTTTTATCCCTCTTTCCTTCTTTGTTCGGATCTTCATCCCCACCGACCCTCTCTTCTCTTCTCTCTACCGCTATTCTCCATCCCATTCGAAGGATGATCGCGCCCAAAGGACCTCGCGTTTCTACCTATATGCGTGTCACGGCCTTACTTCTTCCACCCCCCTGGAAAAGGAGAGGAACAGCGAGAAAGAGAAGGAAAGGGAGAAAGAGAGAGAGAGAGAGAGAGAGAGAGAGAGAGAGAGAGAGAGAACCCTTTGGAGATACGCTCGATAGGATTAATCGGCTTACGAAGACACGGTCTCGCGGCTCGCCGGCCACGGGGAATGATTTGTTGGTGAACATTCGTCCGCACCTGCGACAAAAATGGAGTTCGCCCGACCCGGCTCAGAAAGCTTTCTCCTCCGAGGATAATTCGTGGACGTCGAATACGCTGATGGATCTCCGGCCTTCTTGGAACGCGGACACCGCCGGATACAAAAGGTCCAATGGAAACTCGGTTAAGAAACGATCCCGACCGAACTTGCCGCTTTCTGGAGCGATCCCGATCAAACCATTTGTCTTCCGGATTCACGAAATATCTCTGATCGATCTGATAACGCGGTAATTAGACTTTCGGACGGAAAGAGGTGCCAAGTTCTGGATGTTACAACAGACGCAACAGTTGAATTTTTAACTGCTGATTGGGTTTGCCGTGGGTATCTTCTCCGTGCGATGTAGAGTAAAATATTTCGTGTGAAAGATGTAACGTGAATTTTGAACAAATTAGTTGCAGATTTCATGATTTTAACAGGTTGCAGAGTAATATAAATGTACTTTTTAAAGTCTCTAGTATTTGAAGTTACTAAATCTTGTTTTTGTCGTAAATCCTCAAAATTTGCCGTCTATTGATAACCGAAATGATAATCTTGCAATATTGTTGCCATAAAATACTGCAAGGAGAAAAATTAAGTTAAATCGACATGGGAGCGATTAGGATAACCTAATTTGTGCTAGCCTCTTGCTTGGGAAATAGTCCAACTTTAACTACGTACTTAACTACGTACTTAAAAGTACGAAAATAAATATTTACAGTGTTAATGATGGTACGAATGGTTCATCGGTTACAAATTGAGCCCAATCTAAAATCCAATTCAGGGCTCTCTAATATTTTAGTTTATTAGATTGACGTGCTTGAGTTGTGTGCTTAAATGTTCATCAAAAGTAACATATTCTCGCGATAATTCCTCCTCTGATTGTAATTGTAATCTAGACTAATAAAGCAGATTACTGTGGGCTGACTCATATTTTTATTTTTTTATTTTGTTTATTTTTTAATAAAACGACGTAATATACATTATTCGAAAAATATAAAGACTTTTTTATTCTTTTGTTTGGCTTACTTGTGAATAGAAATATGTAACATATTTTATTCGATAAATACAAAACTAAGTATGCCTGATGATAAACCAAAGGCACAATAATTAGTCACCCCATAGAAATCGGCTCTACCATCCTAGCTACACAACTTTGCGAACTATGTACATTTGAAACTGAAACGGACACGCTGTCGATAAATATTGAGATGAAGATGTCGCTCAAATTTATGTTCTTTGAACAACCTGTTGGTGAGACAATTATCTTAACTCAAGAACTATAGTACATATCAAATAATAGATTAAATAATACACACTCTTCATTCGTACTCTCCACACCGCTCGGATTCCAGACGCACACACATTCGATCGAGCCCCTCTCATCATTTGTTCATCATTTGTTCATCATCAATTTAATACCTTACTTCCTAGACATTTGTGACCCAATCTAAAAACTGAAGTTCTGTGTATAAAACTGTATATAACCTATGATCAACACATCCAAGCTTATAAAAATCCTGGGGACGTGACGCACCGAGGGAAAGGTCGACCGGCAATTACGATCGTAACTAATCGGGCCGCGTTTTCTGCGGGGTTATTAATTTCCTTCAGGATCCTGCGGGATCGCATAAGGAAGGAAGAAAGAAGTTGGCACAACCTCGAGCTACTTTTTCTTCGGAGATGGAACGGCTGCGTATTTCTCGGCGGTCTCTGTTCCCTCGCGATCACCGAACGGCCGGCCGCAGCGCGATCATCCTCTCTAGCCGACACCGACGCGATTTTCGACCGGCGGAACACGTGAATAGGAATGAACAGAGGACGGCGGGGCGGGAGGTAGGGGGCGTTAATGAAGAAATCAGACGCACTCCCGTGTAGCAGAAAACGTGTTGCCCCGGCGAGATCGCGGGCAATTTCATTCGCAAGAAACCCGGAATTACGCAACCAGCCATGCACTGTCGGGAATGATATATTATAGATGCGATACGAAGATTAGATGGCCGAGAGCAGATACAATATTACGGCCGGGGAATGCGTGTGTTTCCTGCTCGATAAAGGAGAAACAGGGCTAATCCGTCTCGCGAGGCGTAATCAGCAAGCAAGAGATGGATGGGTTTCCGGAGCATAGAACCGGAAGCGAGCCTGTTCCCCGACGAAACTTGCGGTACCATCTGCTCGCCCGTAACTGTAACTCGATGCGGAGGAATTTTGACGTCGTATCGGAGCCATCGATCCGATCTTTATCAGGATTTTTATGCGGCGAATAACAAATTCGCGGGATTGCTTAACGTTCTCGGCGATGGTCCGCGCGAGACGCGAACGAAACGCTCGCGCGATTAATCTGTCAGCGCAAAGACGTTTCGCTGCATTTCCGGTTTTCGAGGTTTCGTGAACTTGGTTAACGCGGTTCGACTTTCTCGCGATTGTTATTTCACTGTCATTTGATTACCGAAAGTGGAGCAATTGAAAGTTGACAGAGAAGACGGAAGAGCAGCCGATATGTCAATTTAAAGTGTTACGATCTTCGTGAAAATGGCGCGTGCAACGATAAATACGGTCTCCTTTTATGAGATCTCTTTTAGAGTAAGATCAACAGTTTCTTAACACGAAATGTTCCAGAACCGGTTTCGTAATTTTGATTTAACAATTGTTGTAATTATAAGGATATTTTTATGGAAAATGATGTGATAAATTTCTTCATTCAAGCGTATTTTCAGGAACTATTTAATCAACGTTTTATAGTTACTAAAATAGTTACTAAATTCCGTTTATCGGAATTAGAGATAATTAATGTATATCATTATGATAAAAGCTGGACAATTTTTAACCAATGAAAGTGAAGAATTTACGAATATACTTAATGAATTTAGAACATGTAGCTGTTAAATAATGTTGTAATGATCTACAATTGTTAATCAGTGGAATGAAGGTTTCTCTGCGAAATTTCGTATAATTTTAATGAATTAAAAATTGTACCTCGATGTTCCTAACTTGTTTTACGAGTGGTATTTACGTGTAAAATGTTTTTTAAGCTACCGAATGTGTTTTTTAAATTACTTTATCGCTTTATAGGCGTAAACTAGCGGTTCAATATTATTCTTTCAATACTTACATTTATTGTACGAAACTAATCCGTATTTTTCTCTGCAAAACTTTTTACGCTACGAACTCGAAGATTAGGTCTTCCGTCTTCATTGTCTCGTTAAAACTCGGTGTATTATTTTTTTAGCTTTTTTTATCAAGTCGTAACTGAAATTCGCAGAACACATTCCACTGGAATATCAAACGATTAAATAAAATCATATTATCATAGATTGCAAATAGGAAAATTCAATCCTCGTGGTAGTTTCTTCTATGGGAACAATTTTGCAGCTCTTTTTCACGAATGTCAACCGAGAGAATAAAGACGTTCCGAAAAGGGGGCATAGATGAAGATCTCCAAACGGTGGTTCTTTCGTGGAATAGAGTGTCGCTGAAATCGAGAGGTGAGTTTCGGTAGGTGAAGATGAGTTTGCTATAGTCGAGGGGACGAAGAAATCGGGGCTATCCTCGAATGTCGCCAGAGGCGCTGCGCGTTGTGCTGCGGCAAGCTATTAAAAACCCAAGTTATGAATGAAAGCCGAGCTGAAATAGAATGGCACGCCGTGCTCCGCCCACAGGAACAGGTACAAACACCACGACGATAGGCTTAGCTCAAGTCCAATGTCAGAAGATTCCTCAGAGGCCAGAAACGAATCCTGCGCCGCGCTTGATATTTCAAGCAGAACCGAAAATCATCGGGTTACGCTCGCCTTGATTAATCCTTGGACCGCGATAACTGGGTCATTTTAACCAAAGTATTTGAATCGTCACCTAATTACCCAATTTTCGGCAATTAAATGAAATAAATTATGAGCACATTAAGTGCAACAGAAAGCGTAGGTGCGCAATATGTATCTCCATTTTCGAAAAACTGCTGAGGAAAGCTGAGAATGTTCATAAGTAATACCAATTGTACAGCGATCGCGTGCGTTCACTGAACATTTTTACATTAGTCCTATTAAACGAGAAATTGAACAAATCTTTAACAAATCTTCAAATTTGTTAAATGGAAGTTTCTTTTGTATCAATAGTAATTCGGAAGCATGATGATAAGTAATTATTAGACTGCGGCTGTTATCCATTTATAATAAAAATGGAACAATGAAGCTATTCAAAGAATATGAGATCATATTTATATTATTTTTAGATGAAAATTATTAACGAAAGGAAGGAGTTTCTATTCGATCCATGTTTGTTGCAACTGAAGAAGATCATATGCATTGTGCATGAAAATTCGCAGCCTAGTGATCGTACTCGAAACAAAATAATCACGAATGAAGAATTTCTATGCTAGTCCAATAATAATTTCTCCATAACACTTTTGGACTCGATGATTTTTGTATGGAACCGAAATAGATACATTTTGGCTGTCTGGCGTCGCCATTGCTAACTCTAGTTCCGAATGGAAAGAAAAATTCAGATATACGGTATTAAAACTCGCGAGGTAACCGGAGATAATCCTTTCGCGTTAGAACCCACACTTGCATTGTTCTTCGCGTAGAATTAACTGCGCCCGTAACCGGTGAAATTATGTTCCAAAAGGTCAGTCCGCTCGAACGGGGAAAGAAAACTTGATGCAAATTGTTTCTGAGATAAGTAACGAGGTATTTGATTAATTGCTCCGTAGGTGGACACAACGGGAAACGTGAAACTGGCGGAGTAACAAAAGATGAAGGCAGATATTGAAAACCGCTAGCCCGACCTCGGTCAGAAAAGTTCCATGAACATCTTTACGCTCTTCCAGCTCCTCAATGTTTCAATGAAATCCTTTTGATAAACTATCGATGCAATTTAAAGTCTCGAATTTCCCCTTTAGCCAGCCTCGCTCGAGCATTTCCTTCGAAGAGAAACTTAAGAGATGAATTCGAAATTCGAGCTGCTTTGTGTTTGATAAAAGAAATGCGTCTCCTATTACTAGACCGCGGGTCTTTATGTAAACTCCCAGCCTCATGCATCATTTTATTCATCAGATTAAGGTCAATTGATTTTAAATATTTCGAAAACTGCAAATCCATGATGATTCGTAACTTATCTATTGTGTTAGTTACTTTTATTAGTCGATTAATGCCAATCAGCCCTTAAATTATGTCTTTTACGATGAATATGAAGACAGTTATAGGCGAAAGCAAATCAAAATATATTACAAAATAAACAGATTAAAGAATAAAATAACTTAATACGTCTTATTCAACAAATATATTCGTCATGCCCTATGGCATGAGTTAGCGTCATTCGTTTCAGTAGATGGAAACTATAATTTCAAATATGCATATTATCGGACAAGATGAGCGATCATTTGCATCGTCAATGAGACGAGTCAGTGTTCGGAACATGAAATCGTATCGAAAGCGAACGCATGCGACGTTTTTCCCACAACTATCGCCGGCAGCAGCTTCGCGACGACGTAATTAGTTCGTTGCGTGTTAAAATGTCGAGGAGTTGGAGCGGTCCTTCGCACGCCGTAAACCCAAATCACGGTCGGCCAAATTATGCGTAAACGAGCTGGCCGCAGAGAACGTCGGGCCGGGACGGGCCGGGGACGAGCAATACATCGGGATCGTACGGCAGGTCGTTCGGAGTTCGACGCGGAGGGACTCTGAAAAGGGCACGATGCCTGACTGTCTGTCACATTCTTGATGTCAGCGGGCCAGAGAAGGGCCGGTAGTCGAGCATCCTGACGATTCAATTAGGATTCAGGCATGCAGTAGAGGCCCCGGATCTCTCTCTCTCTCTCTCTCTCTCACTCTCTCTCCCTCCCTTTCTTCCTCTTTCTCTGTTCGCCTCGGACCTCTCTCCACCCCGCCAGCTTTCTTTCGAGACCCTCCTCGGCTATATAATCGATCGCCGATTTCACGAGAGATCCATCGGCTGGGTTGGGTTCGCGTGGCCCTTGATATATGAAGATCACGCGGATACCACGAGTCAGTGAATCGTCGAACACTTTGAATATTAATTCGGCCACCGTCGGCCTGCTTCGATGCCAATCGGTAGTACGGAAATTATTTTGGATAAGGTAGTTGTACGAAACTCTTCTCGAACGATTTCTACAACATCGCAAGTAGAATATTAAGAATTTCTGATGATACAGTTTCGTTCGATGTTTAATCTCTCGACATAGGAATTTAATTGAAGTTGGTTCAATCGATGATACAGCGTTCTTTTTAACAGTCTGTAACAGTCCTGTCTATGCCAAACTTTGCTGTTAATATTAACGTTTTACATTATAATGTGCCAGAAATCCGTAACAAAATTTGATTATTCTGTTACCAAAGTTTAGGAGAGAAAATTAATCCTTAGCATTCGAAAAATTGTTCTAATATTCCTACCAACATTTCCCAGATTTGATGAAAATTGTTATTTTGCTATGTAAAGACGAATTCAAATAAAAATTATTATACTGCTGTGAAATTTGATAGGCACTATTAAAGAAAAGATATGATATTTTCATTAGTGTATTTTACATGATTACTTCACAGTTTTTTCTTCGTAACAGTAATTTATTTCACTTTATTGTTGAAACTCGAACGATTTAAATACTCTAGGTCAACATTGACCCACTCATTGTTTTGCGTAGGTTAAGTAGCAGTTTTATTATTTGAACATCTACACTCTTCCGATTAGATCAAATATCCCAGGTTCCGCCGCCGTCCTAGCTTAAAGTTTCATGTCTGAAAGTGTACACCGACCTTCGACTAAACCATTTAAAGGTTAAAGGATCCACGAGTCCGACCGAAAACTCCCCAAAGATTTTTGAGGAAAGACGGTAGAAAGCCTGTGTCCGGACAAAGGCTCCCAGCTGATCAGCGTCTCCGCGATCGATAGGGAACTATCCCTTTAGGTATGTATGGAAATATGGTTATAATCGTGTACACAAACGAGTCGGCTCTGCGCGGCGCTGACTAAGGAAGAGGAAGCAAAGCGTTGAACCTTCTGGGGGGTTGAAAGCTTCGGCCTCTCGGCCATCATCGTGGAGAAGCGTCGCGGGACAATGGAGCAATCAATAGGGTAATGTGAGGACACTTTATCGAATTATCGATGCGGTCGACACTGGCGTACCTACGGTCAATGGACACGGGTACCCTGCTTTTCGTGCCGAACCCTTCCTCCCCCGAGTTCGTCGGTCTCTTTCCATCGTTCGCCTCGCTTTCGTGCCTCGGCCAAGCATCCTCGGGCCGCTTTCTATCTGCCTATCCGTCTCTCTTTCTCACGGTTTCCCGTCAACGTTCGCCGCTGATAAAGTGAACCATCCGGGCCGCAACAAGCTCAGTCGCCCTTGACACTTTGCCCAGTTAATGTCCAGAAGGCGCGCGATAAATCCGCCCCCGAGGCTCGGTGATCCGCTCTCTGGACGCACGGTTTCTTCGTGACGGTGGCCAACTCGCGCCGGTCTCCCTGTGAAATCCATTATCTTCTCCGCGGTCTCACGGATCCCGGGGGCTGCTCTTTCTCTCCCGGCTTTGTACGCGCGAGCAGAGAGGAGAGGGACGTTTTCTGGCGTCCCCGATCGGTTAACGTCGCCGGGAAAGAGCCCGCGCGGGCATCAGGTGTAGAATACAATGGTCCCGGCTGTCCCGTGCTCCAAGAAATAAGTTCCCGGCTGGACTACGAGCGAGAGAGACCGGCCAGGATTGGTAAGAAACGATCTCCCCTTCCGCAATGCTTCACCCCCGTAATCGGATGCACTGGTTCACGCGTCCCCGAGGCGACGGCCATTAATCACCGAGCCAGCCGGTTTCCACTGCGCTAAAATCGCTCGTTCTAGCGGAATGGTGCGCGCGGTGGCTGCGAAACGCTCCGCTCAGCTCTGCTTTGCTAGAGGAAACCCGGTCGCGAGTGGGTTTCGCGGCCGAGTGCCCGGACACTTAACAGGGACGATGGTGGGCCGATACTTTTACGCGGTTGCGATCACATATTTCATGTCACTTCGACTCGACCTTTTTCTCCCTCTCTCCCTCTCTCTCTCTCTCTCTTTCTTTTTTTCCTCCATCCCTCTCCCGGAGCTTCCATATCGAACATCGTCACCACGGTTCAACGCGTGTATACGTCCCCGTGAATATACGCAGTTGTAATTGCAGGCGTTCGGTCCTCGATACTCTTATCTCGGACGACAGGCTCGGCCGCGCGTCGCGTCGCGTTGTCGTCCCATTCGATCCCACGAGCCATGTCCGATTGACCGCGTGTGAGAACGACCACGATATCGCACGAATGAGTTATGATCCTTATTCGTGGTTTTGCATACCGATTCATTATAAACCGCGGCGCAGCCGGAGTCAAAATTGGAACGCGGGACGTGGCGCAACCGATCACGCCCGATCCCTGCCACTCCGTCCGAGCTACGGCAGACGATAAATCAAAGACTATCCCGGAGCACGGCCTGGCCCGATTCTTTATTCGATCCGTGGAATGTCGCACCGGCTGTCTTTTGAACCGGCGTGGGTGGCTAAGGCGAGGACGGGGTTGTTCGGATCGGAGAATTCGCGGGATTGAGCGAACTTGCTGCGGAGTTGCGATCAACTGCGTCTGAATCGACGCCGATATGGCCATTGGGAATGAGGACTGTCGCGTGTTGGGACAGCGAATGACAAAAACGCATAATAAGAGACCTCGATATGCTGTTTCGATTTCAATGAAATTATTTCTTTGGTCGTGCCGTGAATTCTGTCGCGCACTTTCATGTTCTTGGCTCGTTCGTGACGTTTCTTGACATGCATTAGAAGTCGAATAATCGGGAAAAGATGTGCTTTTTCTGAATTTTAAGATTATTAACCTTTTAGATACTACGCGCCACTATAGTGGCTTTCGCGAATGGCTCGTGCTTTACTCAATTGTTTTATTATTTATTAAAGCAAACAATTAAAGTGAAAATGTGTATATACAATATATTAAGAAAAGAATATATGTTATTAGTACTATATATAGATATCCGGAAAAAATATATATTAAGAGAAAATCGTAATTTAGTTACGAAAAACTTTATTTGCGCAAAATCCTCCCGTATCTAAAAGGTTAAACTCTGATTACTGAAACATAATTAATCGCAATAATTATGTCAAATTAAAATTTTAATAAACAACCTCTTGGTATGGTGTAGAGTTCTAAAGACAAAACTTTTGATATTTATCTTGCCTACTGAGCAGATAGGGGTTGAACTGACACGAGTTTTCGTTTAACGTAGAACTTTTTACTATAGCCTGTGCAATGATTCACTTATTATCCCCATTACCTAGGTAACCACGAACGAAATCAGAAATCCAATAATTAAAATAACGATAAAATCTGTGCGCCAAAATTTGCCGTTCAACTGCGAAGTTTTTTCAAATATATGATCCAAATCAAAAGCTGAAGCTAGAAAAAGACAGTAGTGTCTGACTGAGAACGTGTTCACACTTAACTTACCAGACAGTAATAGTGATTGGCGTGGATTGCCTCATAAAAGCGAAAAGATGGAATTCATTTACATCTCGTAAAGTTTTTATCCTATGACAATAGCTTCGTTAATGTGATTTATTCAAGCATTGCCCACGATATTTTCTAAAGTTTGCAGAATTGTAAAATAAGAAACCCGGCAATTTGGCTATAGTGTGTAGCGTTAATATTGCATCTAGGACAACGGAGCCGGTTACTGTCATGCGACCAATTGCTGCGCCATGATTTCGTAATTAATTTTATATTTATAGAATACGACACATTATATTTTTGTCATTCTTCAATATGGAAGATTCTCGCTGGGATTAGCCAAATCGTTTCGCCGGAAGTTTTCTCTCGACTGAATACCGGTGGTCTCTGCATTGGAACGCGGACGACCTGCAAAAGAATAACGGAGCTTTCTCGAACATCCTTCGCGATCGACGTTGGTGCGAGGTTATTATCGCGACAGTGCCTACGGAATCAGTCGGTGAAGGCCGTGCACACAGATGTTCTAAATCGCGCGCAAACAAATCACTTTGGTACCATCGACTCGCGCGCAAATACAGTTGTGCAATGACTCGAGTGACTGTTAGGTAATTCGATTTATGTAACGGTGCCGGCCGGCGCTGCTATTGTTGACGCCGGCCGTTCTTTACCGTGGATTCTCCAGCCGGGACCATACCTGGCTCTCTTCGTGGGACGGGACACGATCATTCATCGAACGTCGCGGTTCATTTTCGTTTATATTAACGTACTCTTCATTGTTCACTGCTTAGGCATCGACAACCAACAGCGTTGTTTAACCCCTTACACTAGCTTCTACTATTACCCTCATGCTCTGACGATTAGCACTTATTCGTACTTTATCATTTTCCTGATAGGATCAGACAATTTTTGTTTCCTGTATTGCCCTTATTTACCTTCATTTCTATACTTTGATAACAGAAGAATGTATTTTTACTTCGATGTAGAAGAAATTAACAATATTCATATTTAGTAGAGCTTGCATGAAATCTTCACCACGAGTCTGACTCTTTATTGTAGCGCAAGGGGTTAAAATTGTTCACTCGAGCGAAATTAATTTTCCAGAATTGTCATCGGTTTTCTCATTGCATTTCGTTCAGTGTTGTCTGCATCGAAGATACAGTTTTCGTTATATAAAGTCTATTATTATTAAATTTTAAGTTAAAATGTCAGAGAATATCAATTGTCCTAGGAATTTTTAGGCGGTGATCTACCTGTCGCGCTATTGAACGGCGATTGTCTTCAACTGCAACTCTGAGATGTCCTGCGTTAACGAGTTAACATGTTCTCCGTTAAAGCATTTTCTAATTCGATGACGTAAACGAGGATGCGTTGGTAAAACCAACCAAGTGTTTAATGAAAGCAGCACTGAACCTACCGGACACTAGAAGTAGCAAACGTGCGATGTTTTACGAGAATAACAATACAGAATCTAGAGAAATTAAAAACGAGCTTTAAAAGTAACCGACGTGTATTGCATCATAACGACGAAGTAATATACTTTGATTGTGGAATTTATTCCATGATTATTTCTATGGAAGGGTCTACAATTTCTAGACAATGTCTAGAATGAAATTATGAAACGCAATGCTCGTAAGTTTGAAGGGTTGAAACAACCGTGTAGAGTAAATTCTCCCTAACTGTCCCTCAGCTTGTGAACAAAAATTAATAATTTGGGAACAGGAGATTGTTCGTTTTTGTAGTTTTTGATAGTCTGCGACTATAAGAATGTTCGAATAATCGCCACTTCCCGAATTGTCCATTAGCGTTTACAAGATCCAGGACAATTGTAGAATTTTTACTGTATCTTTATCGCCTCGAGATCACCGGTGCTCTAAACGATGAATGCCCACGTAGTGCAGGCAACTAATAAATGTATGTAGAGAGAACAGGTACTTTCAGGGAAATTTCGAATGTTTCCTAAGGTAGTCGCTTGGTTCAATTAATTTCACGATCGTCGAGCGCCACGAGGCGACTCGTCGTCCCGTTGCGTCGTCGAAACGAGCAAAAAAAAGGTCCGGGTAGAATGAAACGAGAGCACCACGGACCCCGAGAAACGGATGAACGGATTGTCCGAGATAAGAAGAGATGACAGGTAATTCGGTCGATGGAAACGAGACAGCTGGCCATGCTGCGTTCCGAACGCACCCACCGATCCGCGCGTCTTAATCCTTCTTACACTTTGGTCGTCGGTTTTATCGATCCCACCGGCTGATAACACCCGGACCGGTAGAATCCACGAGGCTTTCCAACCGCGACTAATTGCCCGCCGCATGGATGTCGTTGGAAAATTGCTCCAATTTCCTCCATCCTGTAGCTCGCGTAAAACGCGAGTTAGTTCGCGGCGGTTGTAGATCAGAATCACCGACACGTTTAAAAGCTTCCTGATGCTCGTGTTTCGCATCCGTCGCTCCCCGCATTTTCTCAATTTAATCGTAGAGACGCGAAGGCTATTGGGGATCGGGAGGCTAATGTGTCAACTAGCTCTCTTACAGAAAACTTGATCTATCTTTCACTTATAATTAAAGCGTTACGACCAGCTATCGCAGGGGTTACTTAGAGCAAGAAGTAATTATATCCACGCATCGATGAGTCGAATACATCTTCGCTTGATTCCGATTGCAGTTAAACCTGCTTAGGCGAGCTAATTTCATTAAGATGCTGGGTGATTCGCAGGACCCAGTTAACCTCTTGATATCTGTGTAACAGTACCGTAATCACTTTACAGTGATTTTGAAGCGTTAGCAAATTTTGTTGCGTTCTCGTTGTCCGTTTTGGTATTGCCCGCATAATAAATCTAATATATGAATTAAATTCATCTCTAAAAAAACTAGATATCAACAAAACCGATTTATTTTTCACATCCAATCTTATATTTATAATTAATTTAAAATTTTAAAAATTATATAAAATTAACTCTTTCATCTTCGAGATAAATAATAACTCATCTTCATTTTAATTAACCCTGATACAAAAGGTAAAAAACAAACTTATGAAACACTTTAGCAGTGTACGTCTGTGCGCAGTATGCTCAAACCGAAAATTAAAAAAATTCAGAAACAGGATATGTAGAATATATGTAGATATGTATTACGAAATTTTTTCCGTGAATTTTCTTTAAGAGGTGAAAATTAACCCTGGACTGTTCGGCTATTTTTCATTTTATTGGTGAATTTAAAATATAAAGAGTCTGCAAGAAAAAAAGAAGTGCACGAACAAAAGTTATTTCTATTCTCCAAAACTATTTGTGATATATGGAAAATATCGATTGTTTATTATTTTTTTCAGATGTTAAAATGAAATAATTTTCGTTTAAAAATTCTTTCATTTTACGCAGTTAGCGAATTGTAGCAATAAAATGAAAAATAGCCGAATGTTTAGGGATTAATTTCCATCCCTCGCGGGAATTCATGCAAGAAAAAAATCAGCTGATATAAATCTATATATACCCAAAGCCATTGGAATTTTTTTTAATCTTCGAGTTGAGAATCATCCCTTATAATACTGAGCAAATACTGGTGATTGCAGTATGTATATTTCTTCTGCATCCTAAGCTTAATATTCAGCCAATAAGCATTGCATCGATTACGACAATACAACACAACAATTTTGTTTACGCTTACAGTGGCTTGTTTTGTTGAACAATACAATGTTTTTTTAGAACGATATTAATAAAACTTGCTAGAAGATGTCGATGTTATTGTAACAGGTGTATATGATGTATGAATTTGGTCTAATTTCGATTGGCCTCTTATATTACTATATCTCTAATTTGATTTGATCTTCTTGCACCCTCTATTGACTCTTTGCACTTGATACTATTTCAACTCCAAAATGAGGGCAATTGTTTCTACACTATTTCCTCTTGGTATGATTGTTTTTATTTCAGGCATATAAAATTGAGCACAGACAAATTGAATAATGTAAAAATTCTTTTAAAAATAGTGTAGTAATCTTTAGCGCTGTTTCAAAGTCGCGACTCGAGCGCAGAGGCTTAAACCTCTTACAGGGGTGAGGGCTAACATTCTTGACCTCACTCTAACCCCGTAGACTACTACTGTCTAGTCATTTGAATGAAAGAATCGTCGCCTGCGTCGAGAGCAGACATGGATGACATTTGGGCCACTGTCATCCCCGGAACAGTAGTTCCAGAAGGTCGTGAATCGTGGTGCAGGTAGTAGGGGTATAATACTCGCGCGACCGGCTGAAAGCGTGCGTACTCGCGGCTTAAGCAGCACCAGCACCAAGACCAGAACCAACACCATCCCAGCAACCTCTGCAGCAGCAGCAGCAGCAGCAGCAACAGCAGCAGCGAGGAACAGCCCTCTCCACGCGGCTCACACAGCAGTCGGTTTCTTCTCCTCTCGTCTCTTCTGGTCACTCTGTTCCCTTGCCAGTGGTTAGTCCAGGCCGGCTCCCTCTTTTCCCGTTCGCGGTTTCTCTCTCGCTCCTGTCGATACGCGTTGTCTCTGGCTGGGTGTCTCTCGTTCTCCCCCGTGACTCCTTTTCTTTCCACTCCCCGTGGGCATCTCTGTCGGACCGGTACGGGCCCGTCACTATCTCGCTCTCCGGCTTCTCGGAGTCTCTTTAGTTTTGTGCGCTACCTGCCTGCCTTGTGGCTCGCTCGTATCGTATCGTATGTAAGCGAGGTGCCGGTGGCGGGACGAGGCGAGCAGGAGATCGAACAGGCGAGCGAGCAGGCAAGGTTCGGCGGCTCTCGATTTGCCTGTGTGTGGCTGCGGCATGGCGTTGTCTCCTCTCGTGTAGGAACACACGAGGCCCTCTCACACGTGCTCGTCTCACGCACTCGCCACGCACGCACACGGTGCGTCGCGTCGCCTCGCGTCGCCTCGCGTCGCATTGCCTCGCGTCGCGTTGCCTCGCGTCGCCTCGCGTCACATCGCGTCTTTCTCTCTCGGGAGAGAGCAGAACGAGATATCGGAACAACCGTACAACGAAGAAGCAGAAGAAGAAGAAGAAGAAGAAGAAGAAGAAGACGACGACGACGAAGAGGTGGAGGAGGAGGAGGAGAAGAAGGAGGAGGAGGAGGAAGGTTCGTTTGGTTTCGCGAGACGCGAGTACGAGCGAGCCAACGGAACGGAGCGGCACACAGAGACTTCCTACGGAGAGCTGTCCGGCTGTATAGAGGCAGCACGTTAGGTCCCCTCGAAGAGAGGCGAGAGATAGGGGCCCCGGCGATGAGGCGAGAGAGCGAGAAAGAGCCGGATCCTGTGTATGGGTCGGAGCCACGCGATTGTGTGTGGCCGGTGCACAAGAGCGTGGCTCCCCTCCCTCCGGAGCCACACTCCACCACACTCCTCCTACCTCTCAGCCTCTACCTCCTTCTTCTACCTGCCGGGCCGGCCGACACACATGTATATGTGTACCTTGGTCTTCAGTGTAAGATCTGAACCAGCGGAGAACGCACGCTATTGTTATATCATTATCATTGTCATCGTCCGCGGCGATTCGCGCCCGTCCCCGCCGCCGCCGCCGCTGCCGCGCCGTGTCTACCGTCTTCGTCCCTAGTGCCGGCTCCGAAAATCACCGGGAAAAGTCCTGCGACGAACGCCGAAGCCGCGTCAACGAGCTCCGGACGAGCCCGCGAGACGACCGCCAGGATCGTGTGCCGGTCCACGCGCCGCGAGATCGCTAGATCGCCGCGAGATCGAGAGATCGAGAGATCGAGACATTGCCGGCTCCTCCCTCTCCAGGCCGCTGCACACCGGCCTGTTCTCGGTTTTCTGCTCTCTGCTCTCTCTCTGCTCTGCTCTGCTCTGCTCTCGTCGGCAGGATTCGGCCGGTCCTGTGTCCTCGGGGTCAAAGGATGACGGGACGTAAGGTGTCGCCGGCGCGCCCTCTGACAAGCAGCCGCGCACGGGGCGGCCCACCTGTGTGAACACGTGAGAAATCCTCACCTGCACACGCTCCGCACATCCTCCTCCGCAGGTCTCCGACACGCACGCCCACAGCCGAAACCTCGTGGGTCCACCTGTTCGAGCCGCAGCTCGCCGATCGATCATCGATTCCTGCGAGGCTGATCGTGGTGCTCGTGGACGCGCGCGCGAAACGTCTCGACACGATCCAGAAGGATCAGCTGTGAGAATTTTCGGAACACCGCCGGGGGACCAACCGACCGACCGATTTGGTGGTGCGCGGCCAGTTTCGTTCTATCGATTTCACTTTGGGATAGAGAGAGGCAAGAAGGAAGACGTCGGCCTCTGGTCGATTAGGATCGAGGGGACCCAATGACGGGGAGGAAGAAAAGGAGGTCTCGGGTCTCGACGGACGAGGCGACCAGGATCGATCGGAAACACGCCACGGCCGACGCCTAATTAAATCGATTAGACTTTGGGGTTAATTGTTCTGGAACGCCGCGCCGGTTCCCGCCTACTGTCATCGCCGGCCCCGGCACGCCGATATCGGGAACGTGAATCGTTACAGTGCTAGATATCGGGACTATGTATAGATCGTCCGCGACGCTGTCATCTCGTTGCTGTCGTTGTCTCGCTGTCGTGTGACCCGAGGCGTCGCGCGATCCAGGATCGTGAACACAGAAACTCGTGACCTTTTGTTGGTGTGGATCGAGAACCGATATCGCGGGGAGTATCGACCGACAGTGGGATCGACGAGGAAATTTTCGGTGCTAAGTGACGTCCCGTGTTCGACAAGCCAGGGTACTCCCAGTGTCACCGGTTTCTGCTCCTCCTCTGCGGTGCGTTGTCTTTTTTCCGACGACCCCTCGGGAGGGATAGTCGTCTCTCCTCTTCTCGTCTTCCCCGGTTTCTAATCGAGGAATTTCTAATCTTTTGTAAACCGGGGATAATCGAACCGAACCGATTGTCCGGTCGAGGCCTTCTTCTCTGGTGGATAAATGTGATCGCAAAACTGGTGTCCTTTGTTCAGTGCTTCGGGCCCTTCCGTTGACAAACAGCCGGTGGTCGAAGGCTTCCGTCTAGTTCCCCTACCGCGACTACGATTCTTCGCTGTTCGCAGGGAATCGTTTTGTGGTGACAGAGAAAACCGGCTTCGCTCGGCCGCTCGAACGCAGTCCGCCTGCGATCCCGATGATTGCTCAATTAGTTTTAAACGTGCTCGCGTAGTGCGCCCGTCGCGGCCGGATAGCTACGAGGCTAACGATCCAGGTGAATCCGTGCTAATCCGTGATCAGTGCTAAAGGTATCCTCGAATATTCCTCGCGCCGAGCTGTGGACCACTCGGTGTGCGTGATACTCGGGCCTAGCTCCCGCCAGGAGACCACGATTATGCGGACGAATGGTCGCTGTGATAAATGATTCCCAACATCCACCATAGTCCCTGGAAGCTACCAGTTTGGAACTGACGGTGAGTTCATACGCTCTTTCTCCATTTCGCAATCGGAACGTTGAAAGTCGGACCGAGTTCGGTGCTGATCCTCTTCGAGTAACAATGCTTAGGATTAGGATTAGGGGATGGTGCGGTTAGGACATTCCTATATTTCCGCGATCCTTATTCCTTCGTCGCCCGCCATGTGGGGTAGGTTAGGTGTCCTCGCAGCCAAAGTGCTCGTAAGCAACCGTGTTGCAGTTCTGCGTGACACAAATTTCAGTCTCTCGGTCTTCTCCTTCCTCGCAGGACTAGAGGTACTCCATTCAACATTCTTTTATAGATGTTAATTTCCAGCACAGGAATGCACGATACGATAATAGTATCTAGGTAGCCAGTGCTCATAGACCATATCATGACCTAACCATGGTGCCGCAACTCCAGCCGATGGTAACTGTGTTCTCTCATCGTCGTCATCCTTCTATCGATCGTTCTTTTAAATCGTTAACCTTCGGCACAAGGGTAGCTAGATATCGCGACAGCCGAGATATTCATCGACGTCTGTAGTCTAGATGTCCCTTCGATTTTCCGCTTCGTTAAATCCCTTCGAAGATCTCGAGTCATTCACTCTTCGACCAATCCAGCATCGGTAGAAGTATAGAACTCGGTCGAAGTATCATAGGTCCCCGAGTAACTGTTCGCAACCCCGTTGTTTTAGGATCGACGTCATGGTATGAAAAGCGATTCTGATACAGACTAGATGTCAGAACAGGAAGCCTGTACCACTGGTTTCTCAAAGTTATGAACTAGTTATCTCATCGGGATACGATCAAGTTCTTAGTTCCTCGAAGATTTACTCAAGTCTATTAATTAAAGAACGCTGGAAGCGATGAATCCTAATCGTCGTTGAGGATCGACCGAAGAAGCCCCGCGTAATCAGAAAAACACGTCAGCCTAGGTGTCGGTAGCAGGTGGGAACACGTTGTAGCGCGATTAGTCGTTCGGAAAATCGGAGTCATCAGCGTCAGACGATAGTCGTTGTCGAAGACGGTAGACGTCAGAGCGGGGCCCGGCAAGCGGCGCTGTCAGATGGGATCCGCGGGTCTCGTTTAGCGTAGCAAAAACGTGGGTTCTCGGTGGTATCTGTCGAAAGGTATCTCCTAATAAAGCGACGGCGCGATAAGTAAAGAGGAATTGGCGTTGCGGGACGTGTAAGGAGTTCCCGTTTCGCGGCGAGTCGTGCCTGCTCTTTCGCCGGGCCCAGAAAACCCGGGGCCCGGGGCCCGGGGGGCCCGAAGAGGCGAATTCGAGCTCGGCTCGGCGCGGCGCACGGCAAATGGAACGATAAATCCTTCGATTGTCGAATGTCGATAATCGTTCGCGGCGGCGCTCCGTTGTAGACACGGCGGAACAAACATCGTCGGACCCAGACCTGTTATCGCGAGCACGTGATCAACGGGGGACCCGGGCCGATTTCTGCGCTCGCGAGAAGTGAAAATATGGCCCCGGCCGCTCGGTCACGTTTACAATGTAACACGCCGATCGACGATCCGCGACAGACTCCCAGGAAGCTTTCGGTGAAACCGACGGCTATCGGCCGCGAGCGACGCGCGGAACACGCCGAGCTCTTAGGAGATTCACGCGAGCGAGCGAGCGAGCGAGCGGAGCGCACAGGCCTCGGTTCTAGTTCCCCGATTTGGTAGCTTGCCCGCAATCGCCGGCCCGCTATAATTTCTGATTATTTTAATTGACCCAGCAAAAAGACCTCGCGCCGGCCACGGGAACAATCGTCAATGAAATTGCCGGTACGCGCCGCGGCGGCCCGCTTTGGAGCTGACCGGACTTTCTCGATGGCTTTTTGCGCGCGAGGCGGCGAGCGGAATCGGCCGCGTCACCGCGCTAGATGACGAGGGAGTTCCTATGAAATCGACGGGGATTCACGAATATGCTAAAGCAAACTGGTTCTGTTCGAGCGACTCGCATTGTTGTTTCTCTCTTCTTTTATTACGCATTCGGAGTTATTAATTTGCAGCTTTCGTCGCAGATCTTAGTAATCAGTTTACGAGAATCGGCCAGCAGAACTTCCCCAATACATGTCTAAAGTTTACTCATGTTTTTTTCTGTCGTTTCACATTGATCGAATACACTCCGGAATCTAATAAGCTGAATTCGTTTTTAATGTGACATTGCGCGTGACTAGCATAGATGTGTCCAATGCGGGAATCAGGACGACATACTTCTAGTACGAAAGATTTCACGCATTTACGATAGAAATGAGTAGACGTGATTTAAAATAGTGAAAAGATTGAAAGAAAGACGGAATGTTCGTTCATTCGTTTGAGTTTATTAAAGTTATTAATGAAGGGAAAAATATTATGCTTGGCTCGTATGTCTGGCAATCGATGCAGATAATTTTGATTTTGCACGCATATCGCGGTCTAGTGATAGATCGTAGACCTTCGTGCTAAATAAGAATCTGTCACCGGAAATGGAAACCATGCACGAGTTTCTTTCTTCTTGCAGTAAATTTAATAGGTCGAAAATATTAAGTATTATTTCTATCGATTCAAATTACAGCTACTCGGTGTCGTAAACGCGTGAAGTCCGTAGTCGAATGATCGCACGCATGCTGACTCACGGCTGACTACACACCGCAGTGATACACGCATGATTTCAAACATTACTGTATACGTTACTAAAAATATTACTACACACACTATCGGAAATACTATTGCAAATATTATTATACTCTACCAAAGTCGAAACATGTCGCTTACATCTGTCGGATCCTCGCGAGATTTCTGTCGTAAGATCAACCTGAAAGTTCCCGTTCCTCCATGATCGAGCATTGTCAAGAAAAGTTGCAGAAACTCGTGGCGAATGGAAATTTGTCCGATGAGTAAGTCTCGAAATTATTCTTGTCACGTTGACAGGAAAATCGGCGACCTCGCGTTCTCTCCAAGAACCGTAAAAGATTATTCTTATTCTTGAGAGTGACCGATGATTTCGATTATGATCCATGCAAAGGATCCTTGGGAAACATATACGAACAGAATAAATTACACACAGCCCTGTGTACGTAATTTAATTCACTCGTGTCACTTAACATATTGTCAATAATTCGCGCGTTGAAAATCGTTCTCGATCAGTCTGTTCAGATCGATATTTTCCAGCAATCGATTCATTGTATCTCCTAACTGAAAAACTTAATTGTGATTATTCTACAGTTGTACATAGCTTTTTTTATAACTGCGTTAATTCCTACCATTTCCGCACGCAAAAATTTGTAATATGTTGATTAGCCATCAATTAGAGATAATTCTAATTGTTGCTGATAAAGATGTAGCAGAAGATGCTTGGGACCATTTATAGTATTATTTATTAAGTTTTTTTAACATTGTGAGGTACTTCATTTCATATTGTCACATCATATTCACGGATTTTCTGTGAATATTATAAACACGTTTCCATGAGAAATTTTTAAATGAACTTCGTGTATATTATTCACTCGCATAATCATAGTTGAGTGGTACGAAGTTTAAATAAATCTAGTCTTGTTATTGTTATAAAGCAATAGACATTAATTGCGATTAAATCGCGGTTAGTTCTAGCGACAATGAAACGTGGTCAAATTAGTTGTGAGAAACTTGATATCCAATTAACAATTCTGCAAATCTGTGTTCAAGCGAAGCCCCGAGATCCGAGCATTAAAGCACGAATTTTACCTACTTTTCGTCAAGCAATCCGAATCACTGTTATACTCCGTCAGGAGCAATCGAGAGATCGAGTCGTCACAGAGAAGCAACCGCGAGAGTCTGTCGAAAGAAATCGGAAATAACGAAAGATAAACAAAGATAAAGAGAAAGAAAATAAAACGGTCGTCGTTCTCGGTACGTCTGGAATCGCGTCGACAGTCGTCGGCATAACTCGCGTCGTCGCGTTGCACCGAAATGAAGAGGTTGTAGCTGTCATTGGTTGGGTAACATTAATTCGTTGAATAAATTCATACGGATAATAAAATGAAGAACCTGTTGGCAGGCCGTTATAAATTAGGCGAAGATGAAAAATTCGCCACCGCCGCGGCGCGGCGCGGTGCGGCGCGGGTTCGGCCGAGCGGTTGGTTCCCTCGCTCTCTTGTAAGAGAGGCGAAGAAAGAGAGCGAGACACGCGATCGCATTAACGAGACCAGGCGCAAAAAACGAAGACAGGAATTTCGAGCGTGCAGAATACAGGAAGCAAGGGGGACCAGATACGATATCAAAATCTCGACGAGAGCGATCCGCTCGAGCTCTCAACGCGACGTCCTTGCCGAGCGCAGCGTAGCGTACGCTCGTCGTGCTCTTTTTCCGTAATTAAACGCTTTTACGTTGTTTTCGGTATCGATTAGCCGGCGACAAAGTACCCGCGGGGAAAGCGTTAACCCGCTCCCGGCTCTCCTAGACGTGCTTCCCGGCCCCGCGATCGCAGTAAATTATTAATCAGGACCGCTAATTACACGTTCGCCCGTTGCTCGAATAGGCATTCCTCCGGTATCGTTCTATCTCATTATCAATCTCCGCCGATACGCCGGGATTTTCTAATACATTTAATTAACCCCGTTGCGTAAAGCCCGGCGCGGCGCGGCGCGGCGCGCGCGGATCGAACGCGTACCGCGCGAAACAGTAGCGGCGATCGGCGCGAGCGCCAGCGAAACCGTAATAATTCGGTCTTCCAGCGAGCATAAATTCACGCACCTGTTCCGTATGCACGTCCACGCTCCATCGACGAAATTAACTGCCGCGTATATTTCATCGTTCCTTTTCTTCCTTCTCCCCTTTTTTCTCTCCCGTTTTTCGTTCCCTTTCTCTTTTTCTTCTGCTTTTGCTTTTCCTCCACCCTTCCCCGCCTGCCACCGGTCCCGTTTCTCGCTTTGTGTATTTTCGATCTCTAACGAGCGGTTATAAATATATATCGAGCAACTTAATCGTCGAGGCGTTCGCCAGCTGTCGATGATCGGCTTGAGACCACGAATTCCGACGAGAATCGCTTCCCTCCGCTTTGAACGCGCTAAACGCGCGCGCTCGTATCGCGTGCTTAATTTCTGCTGACAAATGCTCGAGCGCAGAGCTGGACGTTGGTCATTCTATAATAGGTATGCGAGATAATGCTTATTGCGGCAGAAAATAAGAATATTTTCTCGAATAGATTGTTTGGATATCGAGAGGGTTGTTTATTATTTGGTGTTTAAGAAATGTTATACACTGAACTGCATTATTTGTAGCAATTATGAGCTTAAGTCAGCAATTTTCCAAAACATATTTGTTGCAGACTTATTAGCCTTTCTGTTGTAACAACAATTTACTTGGAGCCAAAATTCATTCCTTGCGAGGGTTAACACACACATATTTATTGTGCATAGAAATCTTCGGGATCAGATTCCAAATCATATTTAATTCAAAAACGCTCTTCTTTATTCGAAGTCAGAGGATTGCATTACCTTGTTCAATGTTGATGTCATACTCTTTTGTATGCCTATTGGCAAAATAATTATCATTTTAAAATTACGACAATGAAAAATTTTATTTTAAGAAAATACAATTGTCCAGCTGTCGTCTGATCGATTCGAAAAACGTACCATAATATTCTAGAAGAATGTGTTCATATTTTCCAAAAGGATACATTTAACCCTTAGCAATCGTAAGTCACTTCTGATGTAACATTGCTCATTTGGTTTGAATATCTGACGTCCGATAAGGGTTAATACAAAATCGTCACAGTGATGGCTGTCGTTGAAACAGTAGATGGAAAAGTATAATGGGAGGGACGTATAATTTCTCCATTATTTTTATTTTTTATTATGACCGAATGCGGACTTTGTACATTTAGGAGAGAAATGGTCATGTGAAATAGGAAATAGAAAGAACAGAAAACGAATGTGATGGTGAATGTTTCTACTTTTCATAAAGATCCGCTGTTTGTATATTGAAATTGTATTCTTTGTCATTACAAACTATTCATAAATACTACAAATTATTCATTATCTTTATGTTACAAATTATTCATTATCTTTATGTTACAAGTTATTCATTATCTTTATGTTACAAGTTACTCATTATCTCCATATTACAAATTATTCATTGTCTTCGCATTACACTCATTATATTCATATTAGAAATTATTCATTATCTTGGAATTACAAGCTATTTATAAACACCAGAAATTGTTCATAAATATCACAAATTAAACAACGAGGTTCTCGACCGTACCATATACAAACTATTGAAACAGTGAAACGTGTTACACGTTCTTATTTTTAATCTTTTGCCGTACCATTATCCTTAGAACTTTTTCGATTGCAATAATTTCTTAGAACGAAAAGAATCTTTATATTTATTACATATTTACATCTACCTTAATGTTTAAATATTGCCAATGAGAGAATAGAATTTGATTCTGACTTAAAGGAACTGAACAACATTTCTAAGAGCTTATTATTAGAAATCTTCGCCACAAGTTTGACTAGTCCAAGTGCGACAATGGGTTCATAAACTGTTCATCTAAATGTACTGTCTAAATGAAACTTGTGTTACCACCGCTGCCCAGTGATTATTTTCGAAAACAATAACACCGACGTACCTGGTTACTGCCATTGGTTCGCGACCGTTGAACGGTAGCCACCTTTAGTGGCCATATTTCCAACTTAAAAGGAGCTGCTGTCAGCAGTGATTTGGGTGGTGGGTGAAGTGCCGCTTTTATAGTACGCACGGGAGGAGACAGTCCAATTAAGGGCACATTTGTATACTTAAGTGCACCGATATCGATGTATAAATCGGTCCGCGGACCACGATTTATGGCTCCGCCGAATGTCGTAAAACGTACGGCAGCCAGATACAGTCTGAGGAGAGGCTGGGCCTCCGTGTTCCTGGAAGCTGTGCCCACGTCCCGGGCCCGTTCACAGCCCGAGGCCCGAATCCCCAGCTATCCGGAGCGTCTTCCTCTCTTTTTCGTCTCTTTGATCGCTGAAAAAGTCCGTACCCGGGGGACGACCGGTCGTCGGTCCGCAATGTCATACGAATCATCTCGGACTCCCATGCTACGCCTTCCAAGTTGAATGAAATATTCAAATGAACCGGTCCGCGGGTGACACGCGACCCGAGTCGACGTTCCCTGGACCGGGAACGCGCGGGCTCTTGTGGTCCCGTGCCTGTCGAATCTCACACCTGCCTGGCGATTTCTCTTACCGATGATAGACGAAAACCTGATTTACAATGCATCAGAATCAAGTCGATCGAATAATGCTGCGAATATTTTCTTTTCTTCGCGATATCTAATTACAAGTTATAGCGTACACAAAATGCTGGATTATCATACGAGTCGTAAAAACTTTGCATCTATTTCTGAAAGCCGTTTATTCGATGAAAATATGATTCGTTCGCTTCGATGTATTTTTACCAAAGTGCGTTTAATGTATAAATGCTATTTTTAAAGAGTTCTGGTTCTTGGAATGAAGAAACTCTGGTTATAGATATATTATACGATTATTAACAGAATATTCGTGTAAAATACAAAATAAATTACAAAAATACACAATTTTAATCCTGGATGATTTGTGGAAAAATTACTATCGAAGAAAAGGGTACAAGTTGCAGAAATATTTTACAGGTGTAACTGTGTATGTTGCACATATGAAACTCACTTGATGTTCTTACGAGTTTTTGAACAATTAAAAATGATAAAAATCGCAGTTCTGTACCTACACGTGTTGCAACTTGTATCTTTATTATACGTCGATTGATTGTATTAAAAGTTTGTTCTTTTTTGCATAAGTGATTTTATCAGATGTCTTGAAGATCAAGAGTAATTTCAACAGATGCCTAAAAGATAGGACAAGAGCAAATTTAACTTGTTCAACGGTCTCCGATTTCGATGCAATTTCCTGCACTCATGAAGTTATCGATATCTACAAAACACACATTTCTTAATTGCTTGAAAGGTACACCGAAATGATACGAGGTAGCAGCGAACGTATCAGCCCCTCCACGTGTGCAAGAAAATTTCAAGTGTCCGAAGTTACTGTGGGGTTACTTTAATTATCAGAAGTGACGGGGCGCTATTACCGTTCGCGCAATCCTGGCGTACGGTGCGACCGTATGAATAAACCGTTTTCTTATTTCACCGGCGACAAGGCTTTTCTCCCGATTCCGTGTGTGCATTTCATGCACCTGCGACTGTTCTAGAGTAGCTGGCCCCGGGGTTGCAGGCGAAACGGTTGCACGCGTTAACGAGTTTCCCGCGATATTTCGCGTTTGAAAACGCGAACGCGAACGCGAATGTGCTAGTGCCGGCGTTAGAAACTAGCCGGCAATTTGTCGCCGGCCGACGCTTTTCAGCGAACGGTCACCCATTTTCTAATCCGTCTATTTATCATCGAGAACCACGAGCGTTAGCACCGGCACCGCGTAAAACCGGTGAAATCCGAATGGATATATTGTCGATACTTTCTATCTTGTTGCCCGATGGGAGACGATCGATTTTTAGAAATCGAGATTCCTCTTCGAACAACGAGAAATTCCACGGCCACAGATGGAAATTCTAACGTACAGTGAATGCAACAAGTTTTCGGACACCTTTTAATACAGTATTCACTTTTTCAAAACTGTACTAAACTACTTGAACATTTTTGGACACGTCGGAAGGACCGGTTTACTGTGCAATTATTTAAATAATATTTCTCATTTTGCTACTACTTGGAATGCGAAAAGAATAAAAAAAACTTACTGTCAGAAAAATAATATATTTCTGACTCTCGTTTCAATGATCGACTTGGAAATCTTGTATTTTCCATCAAATTTCTGTATAGGTAATTTAAACACTATTGTAATTTAGAAGTTCTATTAGGGCTGCTATTACTGACTAAAAATATTTCCAGTTTGGTAACCGTTAAAATTACTACATTTATTAACCCTTTCACTGTAACCATTTGTGTACATTTCACAAATGGTCTTCTAAACATTATCGCTGTGTGTTTCTTTAAAATCGTAACAAAACATGATTCTTGTAATATTAAAATCTAGGAATGGAACATTGATTTAAGGAAATTATTAAGGACAAAGAAGTGCTAATCGACGCAGTTGGGAAAGAAATCGTAGTGCAAGCGGTTAAAACTCACGTAATAGCTATTCAGCGCTCTCGCGGACCGCTAATGTAGATTGCGTTACTATTGACACAAAAGTGATAAATAAAAAATTAGCGTCAATTGTTCTCACTTCGCACATSYATAACGAAGGGGTCCAAGTTCGATTACACGAAAGCAACTGTATTGAAAACGTTCTCTTTCTACGATAAAGTAAATAATGAGCAGTCAGTCTCACAGGCCAGTAATAGCAGTTAAGAGCCTTAAATAAAATACAGAATATAGAATATAGAATATAGAATATAGAATATAGAATATAGAATATAGAATATAGAATATAGAATATAGAATATAGAATATAGAATATAGAATATAGAATAAAAAATAACATTGATCAGAATGCCATCGCAGCAAAATCGTCACTGCCAGCATGCATCTTAACTTTCCTTTAAGAAACATCTTTCACTTAAATGCATGCGATTATCGTTTCGTACTATTCTATAAATCCGCATTTGTCACGTCGATCGTACTCATCCTCGAAAGTTTCATTAAAAATCTGCGAGATTTTCGAGACCAGACGAAAACCAAGGAAGCGTTCAGATAATAGGACAACGAACAAAACGTCGCGCCGGGATCCACGAGGAGCCACCAGATTTCCTCCGTCCACGATCCGGAATTTCCCAAGCGGCAACGGGTGGGTCGCCGAGAATTTTTCTTGGCTTTCAATTAAAATTCCCAGGGAGCACGCGACACGGTCGAGTCGACACAAACGATTCCTACGAATTCCCTGTGGCGGAGATCCCCCGGCGGCGCGGTCCTCGTTTCGCTGCGGTGACGTTACCGCGTTTACCTTCGAAAACGGAGATCGCAAAGCGTAATGACGGAACGTTAGCAGCGGAAACGATGACTGAATGCGTCATCGTAGTGTCTCGCGAACGAAATTCATTTTCATGCGAGACAGTCTGCGGTGGAATGAAAAGGGCCGGCGAAATGTTACCAAGGAAGCGCGTGTCTCCGGCGGTTTTCGCCTCGCGAACGGCCCCCGGAGGGGTTAAACCCTTTACGCGCTGCGTCACAAAGGAGAGCAGAGTTTACAGCCCTTGTAACGCGAACTGCACCCCTCCCTCATTCTTCTGGCCCGGAATGCGCTCGCAGACAGGATGGGAAGGTATATTTCCCTTGTCGTAAATCTTCTTCGCTTGTTTCTCGCGTGCTCTTCAACGATCGCCGTTGAGTTACGCTCGCCGCGTGGAGCGGTGTGGAGCGGAGCGGCGCCGCCGCCGTGGAGCGGTCCGCTCGCGTCTTCACTCGTAAACGCTCAAAATGAAATCCTTTAAAGTACGGTATATTCATTCCGCGTCTAGCAATTTGCATACAAATCTGACACGTTTCTGTCCGAGCCACCCGGGAATATTGACGCTCCTTGTACATGCTCAGCCGGCCCGCTGATACGTCCGCGACGTATGCTAATTGACTCCTTCACGCTTTTTTCGCCGAGTCCGAGTCGAGTGTCTCGTAATTCACGGCCTATAGCTCGGACATGCCCGAGGTCCACGCTCCCCGGAAATGGCACCCGGCAGTCAACTGCGAAACGGGCTGGCGATACCGTTTCCTTCATTGTTTTCGTTGTTTTATCTCGGCCGCAGTCGTCCTTCTCGATCACCGTGATTGACGGTGTTGCGTTATCGGTCGCTGTTCTCCCTCTTTCTGCGGATACAAAATTATTACTATTGTACGAACTTTCTATCGATATCCTTAAAGTAGAGTCACGATAAATGATAATTCGCATGAACATTTTAAGAAAGGGTTAACGTTCAAACGCCCCTCAAAACATAATAACATTCATTCTCAAAACTGTCTCGGCACGAGATTTATCTTTCGGAAAGTTGGTAGTCGACGACGAAGGGAACAGGTTCAGTTGCGTAGACGAAGGACAAAGATTCTTGAGAATCCTTTTTCTCGCGTACCACATAATTCGGAAGAGCAAACACGGTGACGAGTTTAGGCACGCTAACACGGGTTGCGTAATTCCCGCGGTGTATGCAAATACATAGATCAAATACAATGTTACCGGCACAATGCTAGGCGTTATCTACGTTTCGACGGTCGTTTTTGGCACGTCATGCGAGTCGCTACGAAAAATCCACCCCGACTACTTTCCCCGCCTCATTATGTATCGCCGTGAGCGCTCTTCTCGCTGTAAGGACTACTTAACACCCCGTGCGTTTCATGGTTTCCTGCAAGTCATTGGAACACGTCGCTGCCAGCGTTTCACAATCCTCGCGATCGTCGATGGACGCTGCTGTTGCGAACCAAGTCCTGATGTTCGGGAAATACAGAAGGATCGATAGAATTATTTTAGTCCCTGGATCCAGGAATTCCAGTTTATGCTTGTTTTACTAAGAAATTATCTCAAACTTTTTCCTTAACACTAGAACTACCGAACCAGAAAAATTATTCGTTTGAATCTCATTTATTCTGTTTCAGTTTCCGACATTATAAAAACGTTTCTAGAAGAAGTGTTTAGAGAAACTTCTTTATCGGAGCATATATTATCATAAAAGTCGCACGCAGTTGAGATAATTCCAAGCTTGCCATTGATATCAAACAATGTATATCGTTCTTGTTAACCTTTAACACTCGAGTGGCGCCTTCGAGGCGCCAATGAAAATCGTTATATCATTTCCAAAATAATTTTGACATTATTAAAGACCCTTCTATTTAAAAGATTGTTAAAAGCATAGCAGTTTTATAACTCACTAGACTCAATTTCATATTCATAAATTGTACTAAGTTATATCAAATGGAAATGCAGCTGGTTAAAATAATTATTTTAAATCTAGGCTTAAAATGACCTGGAGCGCAAAGGGTTAAGAGTTCGGTAGTTCTGGTATTAATTATGTGGTGAATTAGTTTGCTTAGTCGCTTAGTCATTTAGTCACAATTAGTCACCTTCTCTATTTACACATTTCTCCAATCACTGTTCCAATACTGTTTTAGTAGCTGCTACACTTTCCTCTATTTTTCTCTTCTTTTTCCATTTCAGCTGCTGTATCTACTGCTCTGTCTCCTATATCATGTCTGCTGTTTTCTACCGATGGTAAGTCCCCTGTTCATTTCCACATAATTTCTTGCCAATTGTCCTCATATTTCGAGTCTATATCCGTCTAAATCGTGTCTTCTCCTCAAATTTCTAGTATCAGTAAGTCTACATAGAAAAATATAAGGTTATACATAGCTGTAACTACACTGCAAGGTTATGTCGAGGTTCACATTTTTACAGCATTTGAATAAGTTATAGCTCAATGATGAATGATATCAGCAGATAAAAAGTAAGACACTACGCTACTAAACTTTATCAAACTTTGTTCGCGAGAAAAATGAGTGGATAAAGTACACGGTGATCGATTAGAAATCGATTGCTCTTCCTTAGTTAACGTAGCAGTTTTTCAACGCTCTCACAAGTTTTTACCGAATTGATCTAATTAAATTATTGCACGGTAAAAGAAACCTATTAATTAAGGTAAAAGAAATCTATTAAGAGTGCAGTAGGCAAGACGAAAATAAGTGGATAAACCGTGCCGTCATTAATTAGAAATTGATTATTCTACATTATTTAACATAAAACTTGTTCGACACCCTACAACTTTCTACTATGCCGATCGAAATAGATTACTACACCGTAGAACAACTTACCTGTTAATAATACAATAACCAATCGTTATAGTATCGGCATTGTTATCTGATTGGAGAGGCATTTTCAAAGATACCGCCCCGTTAAACTGCGCTAATCGATCCCTCTAATATCACGTACATTTAATTAAAACGGTTCGATTATGATCACGGTACCGCGATCATAAAAGCGCAGCGTGGGTAACCGTACAACAACGCCCCATAGTTCACGCAATAACGAGATCGTCGGTCGCGATACGTTTTCCTCAATAAAGCATCGTTGCGCGCGCCCGCAGCGTACGCGTTTTATCGGACGGTTGGCTCCGATTTGAATATGTTTACATTCCTGTTTTGTTTTATCGGGGCCGCGATCGCCGGCCGTGCAGACGCGACGAGCATCGCCGACGACGACGGGAGAGAGGATGCAGAAAACGCCGATCGGCATCCGACTTTTGCGAAACAGGTGGTTTTCGCCATATAGGAGACGCGGGACGGAACACAATGAGACGCGTCCCCGCGTGGACCATAATCCGTCTTCGGCGAGCCAGTCCAGTTCGCCTTGGCATGGAAAATCGCCTTGTCGCTCGACGAAACTCTCTATTGTTGTTCGCCGGCTATTCGATGTAGAACAATGTCCGGCCGGACGACGGCGACGGCGACGGCGACGGCGACGGCGATTGCGACGCAACCGTTTCCAGCCGATCGATCAATCCTCCCCGGAACGATCGCAATTTAGCCCATTTGCATGAGCCGGCTGAATAGTCCCGGGACGGTCGAATCTCTCCCGCTTCGGGGTCCTAGGAAATGTCCTTTTGAAAGGTTCATTCGGAGCCCATGACTCAAACGTCTTCTTTCTTAACGCTAGATTTACGGAGCCCTAAAAGCAGCTGTCCTATATTATTTTATGAAAGGAACGAGAAGACATTTGTTCTGGTTTTTAACGAGCGTTATTGTAACGTTTGCTGCGAGTAATGCACGTAACGAATGTATCTTTACAGTATGAATAACTCTAATATGTTATCCATCGAAACATTATTGATAGAATAATATTGCGCTAAGCTAAGAGGGATCTCGAGGTTATATCTCTATATGAGAACCTCAAACAAAATTATTATCACGGAGATCTATTATCGGTACACTTAGAATTGCTATTTCTTTTGGGATTTCATTAAAAGTTATATCTAAATTGTAAACTGAAAAAAAATTATGAAATCATCGCCGATGGATATGATGATTCGCGCTCTAGCTAGTTTCATACTTCAATTAACAAACCAATAACTTGTTATTAGTAGATTGCAAATTTGATATATTCGCAATATGGACTAATAGATAGGTGATATCAAAAGAATTTGGAAACACTGTCGTGTTGTTTGCAACTTGTTAGAATTATTAATCCCTTGCCGTATTATTTTCTTCTAATGATTAGAAATCTTCATGAATCAATCTTCTTCGATTGTGAGAATTTCTAAGAAGGAAAAGAATATTTTTATTTATTGCGTGGTTATATTTGTTGAATGCTTACTACAACATATCTTCTGCATTTATGACAAAAGCGTGTAGTTGAAATATAAAATTGTAAGCACGTTACACAAATTTAATAATACAGTTACACTATCTTTAATCTATTATATAAAAATAAGTCGAGTTTTCCTTCCTGACGCTATAACTCCAGAACGCACGAACCGATTTCCACGGTTTTGCATTCGTTGGAAAGGTCTCGGGCTCCGTGAGGTTTATAGCATCCAAAATTCTGGAAAAATTTCAATAGAAAAGCAGGAAAACAGGGAAAATCATTTTTCACATACAGCGCCATCTCTGATACATAGCATGTACTACAAACCAATATGGTTTATAAAACAAAAAAAAATAACTTTTCTTCATCTTTTAATCCCCAAACGAAATATTACAAAAAACGAAGCCATCTGGTGGCGAAACGAAGTTCGCCCGGTTTACTAGTTTCTTATAACGATGAAAAGATAACATTTATTTTTATTTCACTTCTTTCTTATCTTCATAATCGTCTTTGAAAATTACACTTTTACAAAAAGGTACGCAGTCTACTAATAATAAGAAATCAGGATGTCATTGTAACTTAAAAGAACGGAACAGCAATAATAATTAACTGATTATTACAAAAGGTCTGCACCATGATTCAGACTCGTCAAAATACGGCAAATAGTTGATGCTTTACCTGTTAGAACAGTTTGCGTTAGGAACGCGTATATCGTCTAAGAAATGGTCAGTGGGCGAACAGGAAAGGTCTCCATGGAGCAATCTGTGTCTGGGTCAAGTTAGAAGACGACGAAGACTCTGCAATCATTAATTACGCTGTATTATTTGCATTACAATTGCCTAACGTACTCAGCGTAATAACGAAAGTAAAATCGACATCTCTGTCGTGGCACGAGCTAGAGGCGCCTCGTTCGGCGTTCTCTGCCGTAAAAATTACAATAGGATTTTAACGGCCGTTTTTTCTGGAAGCCCGCCGCGATTCGGAGCTTTCGTTCGTTTTTAACGAGTCGGAAATATTTCGGCTGGCAGTAGTAAGGAGGCCATTAAAGAAAGCTCTTCGGCAAGATCGCGCGCGTTTATCACTCACGCCATATGAAACAACACGCGCGTCCACGTTCGCGTTCGCGTCCCCGGCCCGGTTCGCCCACTTAGGCTCATCGAATCACGATTCTACGAAACAAGTATAAAAGATCAAAGGGTTTTCGGAGGGTTTAACGCTCGTGGATTCGGAGCCGTAAAACGGCTAACAACTGCGAAATAAAGTAAGGCAGAGGAGACGCGTCTCTGGCCCGGCTCTCGAAACGATCCACGTTCTTAATTCCGAAGACAACACCGCCCACCGGCACTATTTACGAGTAGAAGAGGAATCTCGCGTGTTACGCCGCGCCGAAATCGATTCCCGGATAAATTGCCGCGTAGAATTTCGATCGACGATGCCTCGGATCCCCGATTTCGGCCGAACGTTTTCAGGAAGACGTCTCATTAAGGGCCGGCGTCGTTAATTTTGTTTCGTCTACTCGGCTGGAAACGGAGCTGCACAAGGATGGCGGGAATTAGAATATCATCGGAAAGCATCCACGCTAGGAATTCAACCTCCGAATTTCCATTGGAAAGCGGAGCATCTACCTGTGATCCCCCATCTCGCGTTACCTGTGCAGCTGCCGACGATGAAGCGGTCGTCGACCCAAACACTTTCGGCTCGACGTTACCTTTTAAGGTCTAGGAATCGTCTACGATCAGGCTTGCCTGCCTCCATTCACGTCCACCTTCCATTCGAGAAATTAAACGCGCGGTGGTTCACATACCTCAGGTATACGAATTCTTTTTTACGGGGATACGTTTCATAGGAAAACAACGTTCGGTCTGACGCGAGCAAGGTGCAACAAGATTCGTTGAACGAATCGGGTAGGGATCGACAAAATTAGCAAGATATAGCAAGGGAATATGCAACTTTTCTATTATTCGAACATCTATGGCTTCCACGACTATTTTGGAGATTTGTTGTATGTTAAATTGTTTCAGCTACTTCTCTTTGCAGCATAGGTATCTAGTTGTTTTTATATTGGAAAATGAAAGTTTTCTTCCATTATACTTTCAACTGTTGCACAGTAGAAGCTTTGTCATTTGAAGGTTTATTTTTCTATTGTAATATCTTAATACCAATACATTTTACTATTTAAAACTTTCATTCAAGTTATTCATCTACTGAGTGGTTCGAATAATCGAGGTTTTACCGTATGAGCGTTGCTTAATATCTGCATATGTATATGCATAAATTATATGAAACAGTTGCAAGAAACAGTAGCCAAACTGAATATTCTTCGAAATTAAATTTCACCTGTTGATTATTGCTATAAATGCATACAATCCACAAAGAAGATTCGTATCAATTTTTAGTAATAACCTGTACATATAAAATAGAGATACTGTGGATAAACTAAGATATTTAGGATCTAGAGTTAAAATGCTTCGAGAGTAGAGGGTTAAGCCATAATTAAATGTTTGTCGTTAATATTTAAACAATCGTACGCAACGCAATGACGTAAGCGCACAATAAATACGAAACATCTTTTTTCTTTGACAAAACTTTCACACTCGAGAAGTTTTGCAATAATCGGAGTCGTAAAGATAATAATGGAACGGAAGGGGTTGTACCCGAGCTCGTTCAAAGGACAAAAGTTCGAACGACGAAACCCCTAAATTCCCCAGCGAACGTCACCAAGATCATAAGTTCGGCGCAGTGGTCCGATCCCGAAGATTGCGGCGACGAGCCGAGAACGTGGAGCGGAGGAACGCGCGCGGTTCGTTTTCGTAAAAGAAGTAGGCTGTTCGTTTGGCCGGTCCGGCGCTGTCGGTCGGCCCCCTCGAAAACGATCGGTGTTCCTCTCCGGTGCATCGGGGCCCCGTACACGAAACACGACGATTTCTTCAGGAAGAAGAGTCCGGCGAATTCCGATGGGTGGGAGGTCGATATCATCGAGAAGGGTGACGGCGAGCAGCAGGACGAAGCGAGAAGGGGGTTGAGAGTGGCAACGGCAACGGCAACGGCAACCACCGTGAGAGGAAGAAAGGAGGAGCGGGAGGACGCGGCGGGCAACAGAAGGCAGCTCTTGTTGGCGAGTCGTGGGAAGGGAGGCGACGAGGAGAGGAGGCAGGGCGGCGGTGGGCCTAATTAGTCAGGGATATATCTGGAATCTCATGGAGGCTGAGTTTTGTAGGCCTCCTTCAGTTTTATGTACGCAGGCGGATTTCTCTGGTGGATTAGCATACAAATCGATTTAAACTCGAGATAAATAGCCACTCAAAGGCTCCTCACACGGAGCCGACTCCGAGCATTATCTTGTCCACCGGTGAGATTAACGCTTAATGCTTTATACTTTACAGCCAAGAAGTTCTTCCCCGCGCTGCCTCCCGCAGTTAACCACTATATATACTTAAGTACGTACCTGCGTTTTGTCGTCGTGCCCGTCCGGAGGGAACCTTTTATCTTCTCCTCCTCTCCTCTCTCTCTCTCTCTCTCTCTCTCTCTCTCTCTCTCTCGCCCGCCCCGTCCCGCGCGACTCTCCCTTTCTCTATCGTTTCCGTCTCCTGTTCCCATCGCGCCGCGACAAACGCGTCTCTCTCTCTCTCCTCCTCTTTTCCTCTCTGCCTCTCACTTTCCACACAGAGCTGCACTTAATCCACCGATTAATCGAAACGGCAGGTTATCGTTCGCGCAATATCGAGCCGTCGATGCCCGGATCGCTTACACTTTACACCCCCGATGGATTTCATCGGAGTAGCCTAAACGCTTCACCGCGTACCGGCGTACCGGCGTACCGGCGTAGCGGCGCGGCGCGAGGATGACGCGAGCGCGAGCGAAAACGCGCGCGAGAGGGCCGCGATAAAATCGCCGCCTCGGTCCACGGACCGTATCTCTTCCCAGTTGCTGAACGGATGACAATTAACAAGGAATTACTTTACCGCGGTCTCCACGGTTCTCCCAGCCATACTTGCAGCTGCGAGTGCAGCTCCTTTAAATACGTTTATTAGGATCCGCGACGAGCCTCGAGTCCTGCGATTTTTCGTTTTGCTGTTCGGTTTCTTCGCGTTCGCCGGCTCGAGTAATTTGCTGCGTTCTACAGCGTGAAAAATATTTATCGCTGGCCGAGAATGAGAGATAGCGGGACCGTTTTCGGAATTCGAAAATCGATTGCGGGGGGAACTGAATTTTAGAGGATGTCTTGTTGTGACGAACGTTGGAGTCTTCTTTCTTCTTTCTTCGATAACTTTAGTTTGATAATGTTCGGAGAGGCGTGTGAGCATGTATCAGCGTGTTTGCCACCGGATTTTTCATTCATTCGTTCGACAAATAATTTATTCAGTTTGAGATTTTTTATAGTGAGAGGTGCTTATAGTTTTGCATACTATTTTAGGTATCCCTCGATGAGAATTGCAATTTTTTGGGTCAGGCAGAAATCAAAATTGTACTCGAAATTAGCAATCAAATACACTCATGACTGTTGTTCGCAATCAAATACGATAAAGAAATTAAATTTGTTGCTCGTGAAGATTATTATTTAAATGCTCAAATTTGGGAATATATTTTCCACGCTCCATTCCTTGAAACATTATAGGAATGTTAACTTTTAAAAATTTTAACTCTGAGAAAATTTGGTTTTTTCTCATTTATGTCGGTAGTAGCAGTGATTGAGGTTTATGTCAGACAATGTATATGTAGTAATAATTATAGTTTATACTAGAAAATATCTAGCACAATACACAGTTTCTTACTTTACCTTCTTTCTAACTTTATCCTTCCGCTAATCAGTCACGTCTACAAATACATGTTCCCGATAACAAAAACATCAAAATTTGTTCGCTTCCAACTAACTCAACAACGAATCGTTTTAAAAACCGCTGGGGTAAATTTGACCCCACATGGTCCCGCGCAAGGTTAATTATGTCAGCAAATATTTAATGACATCAAATAAGTGTGTCGGTAAATATTTTATGATACCGTTGGAAAGATCCAGCCGAAACACTTTATAGTCTGACGAAACGCGGTATCGTTTCGAGATTAAAATAGTTCCCACGCAGCGTAAGATAAATGTACCACACGCTCGATGTAGCACAATCGCTCGCATCTTCGTCAGCACCAAATTCGATGTTCAAAGAATAGAGAATACTATCCCACATGACTCCACGAAGTCGTGAAGCATACGGTTACGAAACGTCGAAATCTAACCTCCGATTGTGACGCGGAGCAAAGTCTAATTTATAGCGCGGCTATTGTGTCCGAATCGTTCCGAGTATTCAGATTCGGCCGAAGGTTTACGATTACACCGGTATCGTTAATTTATTTGTGGCCCGGTCCGACGGCGAAGGATCTCTAGCGATCGCCAAACGTTCGCTCGCCTACCGGATTCATAGAGAAAACGGGTTTCGATCCTCGCTCGCGCGCGCGCGCGCGCGCGGATCATCCTCGTAAATGCACGGGGACCCGGGGCCCGTCCCGTCCCATCTCTGTGTTTTATCGGCGTATATTCGATTATTCATGATCGTCCAAGGCCCCGAGCAACGATTCTCCGCCAGTCATTAACCGCGGCGACCGGTGGAACACGTGGACGCTCGGTGAAAATCGAATCCCTCTCCGAGGATTGTTGTACCGTCTCTTGGCGCTCGTTAATCCTCGCCGTATTATCCTAATTTATCCCGTTATATCCCCCCTGTGGCGCCTGTCGCGGTTAATTGGCTGTTGCGCAAACGAACAAATTAAAAGCATATTGAGCAACATTTTTCGTCCGGCTTTGTCAGATCGGCGATTTCCGCGTGGCTACCGCTTTTTCCGGAAACCCGGCTGATTAGGTCGATTATCTTCGAGTTACCTCTATCCTTTCGTTGAGTTAGACGGTATGATTGATCGATAGAAATCAGTTGACTTGAATGAACATAGGAATGCTGGAAAATTGCCGTATTTCATTTCGTCTGAAAGAGAAGTAAAAATTACTGCGAGCATGATTGAGGACACTTTGAAGTCCAATATCAACGATATAATAGTAATAATAATAATTGCTACGATTCTTAATCAGTTAGCTGTTTGCGACGGGAATACTCGTCCTAGGAGGAAAATAGTAACAATTTGCTGTTTAAATTGCAATACCAGTGAAAATTAAAATATATTCGGTAATTTGGAGATGCTTTAAATATTTTATAGCCAAAACGAAATAAAACAAATGGAAAGGTATAACTGGTTGTATCAGAGATAAAATGATATGAATTAAACGATAAAAGGGATATAAATTAAATGAAATAATTGTCCTTTCCATTGCGATATATTTTAGGTACACACTTCTCAAAAAGGTCACAGCAGCTAACTGATTACATTAAACTTGTTTCAACTGCCTAACAAATTGCGTCAGAAGTATCTTTCAGCCCAAGCGAGAGAAACACGGTTTTCTGATAACTAATCCAAGTGATGTAATAATTAGTAACTACAAAGGCTTTAACCACGTGTCTAATCTAAAATATTATAGCGATGGCAACTAAGAAATGAACGTTTCCCTGATAATATATCAAACACCCTTCCTTTACAGAATGCCAATGAATTTTCCTCTTTAATCGCACTAATTCAAACGATCTAATTATATTTTACAATATAAGGGCTTCATCCGCGTATCTAATCTGAAATAATATTATAATGATAGCGGCAGCTAGGAAACGAGTGCTGAACGCATTACCGGGGTCGTAATAAGCGCAGGTTTCCATAATATTTAATTTCCATTAAGTAAGACATGCGCGCAGCCGGCTAACCCCATCGTTTGCCGTCCGTTGTCAACAATTACCATAATTCAGTTCATTAAGAGGCATTATCGGAAACCGAAAGCAGCCTAAAGGGTATCCACGAACGGCGATGCTATCGTATCGCAATGTTTATCCGGCGTGACGATACCACTCGTTATTAAGCAGTTATCACTCTAATTACGTATATATGTTTAACAAAAGAGAAATTTCATTAGACGATACACGGATCGCAGGCATGGCTCGCCAGGGCGTCGGACCGGTGGTCGCGTCCATTGTATACAGACGTTCGTACCGAAATATACATTCGTTGCTAGAATTCTAGCAACGACACGCTGTCGATCAGCAAACGGAGAATCCGTGGTTCGCGCGAAAAGCATGACTGCAGCCTTACCTACCGTGACCGCGCACTCATTAACGCGGTCGCATTATGTATTTGATTGTTGCGTGAGCCGATCTATTTAGTTCCACGAGAACGATCGTCGCTATTCTTTTCTTCCAACCGATTCGAGCACGCCTCGGCCTGGGGGGATCGGTGAAAACGATTTTTTAATTGCCGGCGAATTGAATTGCGTGGATCGCACTGACACAGTTAGGGCACTCGATACCATCTACCGCCTGTGGAACTGAAGGGTGACCGGTTCGTTGTTCGTGAGAAAGAATTAACGGGGAGGCGTCGTTTTGATTGATCACGCGAAATATGAAATTGATCTTTGTTCTTACAACCGTAGAGTCAACGGCCTCCTTCGAACCTTGTTAAGCAGCAAGTAGACTATTTACACATCCTGCGAGCACAAGGAGCCGTCTAAGTCATTGCGATGTAACTGTTTCTTGGTGTAAAATTATTTTCTTTTCGATAATCGATAATATATGTATTGTTTATTACTTCTTATGATTGTTTAAACAATTAACAAATCGTGTGCCACATAATAGATTTGTACAAGGGAAGTAACTTTTGTCTAAAGACTTTTTTTCTATCTCGCACATTTCACGAATTACAGCCATATGAAATAGTCGATTATGCGGGAGTTAATTTCCATCCCCTATAGTGAATTTACACATAATACACATCTAAGTATGATCTATGTATGCCCAAAGTTTGAGAATTTATTTAATTTTTAGGTTAGGGATTGTCTTCTGTTATTTAAAGTGACAGATGTCATTTTTAGGACAATAAATTGTTATTTACATGATTCGCCTTTAATTACCTGATTATATGCAAGAAGTATTTAAAATTCTTTTGGAACTGAGGTAAGCTCCCTTGTCACTTTTTTTGTTGACTGCAATAACTCGTATATTATTCACTCAATAATTACTATTATTTTAATAGGAATTTTAATTCGAGTCTCTTAGGAATAATATACTCTCTGAGGAATAGTATACGTATATTTTTTATTCGCTTTGAAACGCAACCCTTAAATGATCTGAATTTTAATACAAGTAAACTTAGGTCACTTTCATTGTGTATGACTTTCAGTCATATATTGTGTATATGTGACTCAAATAATAAAATAATAAATGTAAATGTAACAAATGACACTCAAATTGTCAATAACAGATGATTCTGATATAATTTATCAGTAACACACCAAGTGCATGAAATTGTGTCACCATCGTGGTACATTCCTAAATTTCGTTTGAACTTCTGCAAACACTGTATAATTTATACGGTAATATATACGGTCAAGTGATCAGTAAGGCAAAGATAACTCACTGAAGATAGTTCACTGTGACGTCACGTAGGTGGTTTCGTCTTTGCTTCAGGCAAACTGTCCAAAGCGATGTCTACAGGTAATATAGACTGTCCAAGCATCGACGTTGAGAAGGAGATACTTCTAAATGAAAAAGCAAATCGAAAATAAGGAATACCATTTTTTTATTTGCTACTTTATCGTCAAAAGATCGACTTTGAATATTATATTATAATATGTCACTTAAATAATACAAACACCATTAGCGACATTGTCATGTTATCGTGATGCGTTGTGTCACTCATTTCTGCCTGTGGACCCAGAGTGCATTTAAATGCAACTTAGGCGTTAACTTATTTTCTTAATGCAAAACTTGTTGGAAGTACTGAGTATTCAAAAACGAACAATTTTTTGTTAAAAAAAAAACAAATTTTCGCGACGACGAAGCATCATCTGAAAGAGTTTCATTCTTTATTTTCTATTCGCTTTTTTTGACCCCTTGTCGTACCATTTTCTTTACAATCATTATAATTGGAATTCTCTTGACCGCACTATTTTTTTAAACGAAAAAAAAAGTTTATATTTATTGTGCGCTTACATCTACTCGAATATTTAAATATTGCTAACAAGAGAATAAAATTTGATTTCTACTTAAAGGATAAATACTCATACCTGACAGATCATTGCTAAAAATCTCCATCACGAGTCTAACTCGTTAAAGTACGGCAAGGGGTTAAATTTAGTATCACCCTCTCTTCGGTTGTACGACCGATGCCGGGACACCTGTATATGGGCTGAGATTGCGGGAGCCACAAGTGGGGAAGCCCATGCGTGTACTATCGCCTGAAAAACGCGTCTACCGTCGAGAAGCCAGTGATCGGCTTAGAGTAACGCACGCGGCCGGAAAGAGGTCCTCGCAAGTGGGCCACCGTTGAAACGGATGAACAGGTGAGCGGGCGTAAATCAGAGTGGGCTTAACTCGCCCTGATAGAGAGAAAGAGGCGAGGAGGGAGGAGAATAGGAGGACGGCGAAACGGGTGGAGGAGAGAAAGAGACGAGCGACACGTAGTACGGACGTAGGCAAAAGGGAACGGAGGAGAATTCTCGAATGGCTGTCGAGTGTCGCGAAGCCCGAAGAGCGGGCATAGAACTTGCTGCTGGATCGGGACCAGCTGCTGTCACCGAGCTGCCCGGCAAGCCGCCAGATCATCGCGTTTCTCCCATGGCCCATGGACACGCAGCGCGCCGTCCGCGTCCACGTCCGCGTCCGTTCGCGCCGATGAAACCGTCCGCCGCGCGCACCGAAATTTTCCTTTCAATAAAGCTGATTTACGACCGGATTATTGTTACATAACGCGCCATCGCGGTGACGGCACGCTGAATAATTACCGGTGCAAGGACCGCCGGCACCGGAGCGGCGCCGAGCCGAGAGTTATGGCGGCTAAATCTTCGCCGTGGTCTTGTACCATGCAGACACTGCTTTCTTCTCTCTCCCTCTCTCTTTCTCCCTCTCTTGCAGCGAGAATGTTTTACGAATCCACGATTCATTGATGTCGAGAAATACCCAGTATTCGTTGATGATCTCAGGTTTCATCGCGACACTTGGCTCTGTGCTTCAGTCTCGCTCCTGCTCGATTGATTCCGGCCAATTTGTGCCTCCAGTGCTAGGTCATCTGCGAAGCACGTGGCAATGGTCGATGTTTATTGGCACTTCACCTATCGATTGCTCTTTAGTGAGTTGAATTATCAAAGAGTTGGCCAGAGAAGGACTATAATGGTTTTGTGGCGTTTTTCTGAATTGTTAATGGGCACTTTAACTCTTTATGATCTTTGAAATAGAGACCAATAACTTTATTTTATTACTTCACTTTCAGTATGTTTATTATGGTACAAAATTATGTTAGTAGTTATGTTAATAGTTAAAAATAATAGTTAATAGTTAAATTATGTTAATAGTTAAGTAGAATATTATATTTTAAAAGATTAAACAAACTAAGATGCCAAAATGATTACTTTATAACTATTTTCTGTATAATACAATTAGCAAATATAATTTATTAAATTCTAATGTTGAATATTTCATACAAATCTTTTATATTATTTCTGAAGTCTTTTTATAGTGATAACAGCATTTTCTCTTCTTCGATTTTAACGATGAATAGTTATTTTTTATCAATTGTGTAACACTCGTGCTTAAACGGTGAATCATTGTATTCACTAACATATCCGATTCACGAAACTAAAGACAAACCAGAAAATCAAATCACCAAATCATACGATTGCGTCTTCGTTTGTTTCTTTTTCTCTTAGATGCAATTCTAAATTTTTCTACCAATCTAAGTTCAACAGGTTTGTAGTGATTCCATTAACACGTTCCGTGCCAAGCTGTATTTAGTCGACTCTTCATTCTGGCCAATCAACGCTTTAAAAATCAATATAATATTTTTATTTATTAATTATTGCCAGTATAACTATGAAAGAAACTTATTATCGGTCCATCCTTTTGGTGGAAATTATTGCTTTGATTCTATCTTGTCATGAAATTTTTTTAACGCATTGAATAGCTATTTAAGCGTGTACCATCAGTGGTACACGTGGCACGGAATGTGTTTAGAAGCTTGAAACTGAAACATATCCATTTTCAAGTAAATTTTCTATCGAGCTCTGATTCTTATCGAATGTGCACAAACCTAATACACCACCAGAATCCATGAAAGAAACCACCATATATCGAGTTCACGAAACCAAAACCGATCCGGAAAATCAAATTACCGTGATTGGATGTCACGTGACAGTAAAGTGTGCCCCAACAGTTACTCTGTCGGCAGAAAATAATTTGAATGCTGGAAAGATTCGCGCGAATCGAAAGACGAGGCGGCGATGAAAAGCGACAGTGAAAACGGTCCGCAGAAGTGCCGCGATGCTGAATCGTGCGGCACGGTATCGTTTCACCTGAGCGTAAGGACGATTTCAGGATCGCGTGTGCGCCGATCGAATCGTTGATTGCCACTTGACCTCGCGTGTCTCCAGCGGGCGCGTCCGGCAGAAGGGAAGACCGGCTACTTTCATTCCTCCCCGGAATGAATCCGCCTGGCCGATGTTAAATCGGTGGAAACCGTCCCGGCTAATAAATCTCCGTGAATACGCTCCCCGGCTGTAACCTGCAACGCTGCTCCCGGGGCAAGAGTTATGTTCTATTGATAAGGCATCGCGCAAAACTGTAATTTACGACATCGTTTACGCCAGCGTGTAATTGACTATAAATGAAAACCGCGCGCCGAGACACGTTGCTATTTCGGAGTTCGAAGTCGAAATCGATTCCCGATTTAACGGGCTCGAGCATTTTTCCCGAACGAGACACTATGGTCTGTGGGAAACTCGTGGGATCATTCGCGAACCCGAGAATTAAACTGACGCTCTATCCCAGGTGTGCAGTATTATTATTCTATCGCCGCTATTGTGTTATGCGTACGACGCAGAAGCCAATCGCTGTAATTCTGTTATCCTTAATATTCAGATAAATGACGATTTGAAAAGTTAGCAAATAACAATGTCACTAGCAATGCATAGGGAATTTGAAATAATGATCTTAACTAAAAGAATACAATGTTAGACAATGTTTTTCTAAGTGAAAACAATTTCTTCTGAACAATTTCGTTTAATCATCCCGTGAACAATACTTGTGTTGCTTATTTCCATATAAGAATCGCAGACATTTAAATTCAAATTTGAACTAAGTAAATTGTAAAGAGAATTATCGTACATATTTTTCCATTTCCAGTGCAAATAAATTCGTCACACTTGGAAGCAATAGGAGCTAGGTTAAGACGTTCCTTAATTCAGCTGCTATAGAATTCGACTGGTTCTAAAGACGACCGCGCGATGTTTGCTTTCGTAGAAAACAAATAACAGCGGCACAAATAATGTCGACCGCAGTTTCGCGATTCCTCGGAAGGTTCTGTATTTACATAAAGATCCGCAGCACGTCGATGATTAAACGGCCGACGAAGAAGCACCGTTGGCCCGGAGAAAGGCAATAACGCAGTAATCGCGAGAGTTATCCTGCATCGCGTGTGTCCCGGCGGTGAATAGCCGGCAAATTCGCGAAACGTACCGTGAACATTGGCTACTCTGCAAAGCCACGGTTTACCGCGGTGGCAAAAGAAAAAAAAAACAGACGGTCGCAGCGCCGATTTTTATATCGGACAACGTCCGTTTCTCGCGACCGTTCTTTTCCTTCGCTATGGAACTTAATTTTAGAACGGTTCTCCCGGTCGCCGCGCGACACACCGTAGAAATCGCCGATCTCCACGGCAAGGTGTTGAAGCTAAAGGCTCGTATTTTTGTCGCGGCCCTGCTCGTCGGCGCGGCGAAACCCTTTCGGCCGGGCCGGCGATAAATCCGTATCTTTATGAAACGACGTCCGAGCTTTCCTGGGCTATAGGGGCGCCTTTTGTTCGGTTAAAACGCTCCGTGGTCTCCCGGGACCGGCCGAGCCCCCTTTTCCCTTTCTCTTTCACATTGTACTGTCAATGGGATCACCGATACCGAACGTGAACCAGCGGCGAAATCGAATCGCGAGTCCGAACGGACATCCACAACCCGCGCGATTCGATATCCAATTCCGTGGCGGGCTCGGCTCGTCGATTAATCTCTTGGCTCTGGACCAATTTTTAAGACCTCGACGGATTTTACAGACCACGTTGCGTGCAGGTTTTTTCGCCAAGTCGCCGCGAATGATTCGCAAGCGTCTCAAATTTGCGAACGCGTTTTTTAGAAGAATTTTTATTGAATGAGAATACTGGCTTGCTTTTGACCAATGAAGAATATTACGGCGAGTGCACACTCGACGGTAATTAGTAACTTGTTAGAAAGAGAAATTGTGACTTTTTAAAGAAATTATAGCTTGAGGTCTCTAATTCATGATAATATATTCCAATTTTTAATATTCTGCATCCCATGATTGCAATTGGTTAAATATGATGTATTGGTGACACCGACAATGTGCAACGTTCAACGCTCTCTATTCAGTTGCAAAAATTTCTTTCGAATATGTCGTTGGGACAATGTAATGTTTGAACCTTCTCCTTTAATTTGAGGGCAAAATTAAGGATCTGCGATTTTCTCTCAGAAAATTGCAGCACTTTAAAGTAATCCCTGCATGTTTACGGCAACGTCCAGTTCGTAGCGATGCAATTCTGTAGAAGGTATGTTAAATTTTACAGGATTCATACTTACATCGTTTATACGAAATATTATTACATTTAAATATTACACTTTGCAGATGTGTGCAAACCAGTAGGGAATTTACTATATTTTGCTATTTGCGATCTGATATCGAAAACCAGGAAAAGATCACGAAATCATTATGAGTGAACATAATTCTTTTAGATCGATTCTAGCATTTACACGCAATCTCTGCAGTTTATAATTTTTCGAACGAAAATTTCTACGTTCAACTTTCAAATTGAAGATATCACGCATCTTCGCCGAACACAACGAAGCAGCTTTCACGCAATAATGGCGTCGACACGTGTCCAAACTATAGCCGCCTTACAGTGGTCCGGTTTCAGGAATTCAAAGGCAAGTTATAGCTTTGGAAGCATTAAAAATATTGAAAGTCAGAGATATCCAAATATTTCACTGTCAAAACTATCAACTTTAAATACTTATAGTAACTATAATATTTATTCAATTTTATTAATTTCTTCATTTCTGCGATCCTTTGTGAAGTAATATAAGTTGAATAGACCTCTGTGAAGCGATATAAATTGAATAATCATCAATTTCTAAAACTTGGCTTTTATATGTCACTGAATTCTTGAAAGCGGAGCGCTATGCGCCGACGATTTCCGAGAAGCATTTCTTTATCATCGCGTAAACGGTCGCTTTTAGACGGAATGAAGTTGATACGCCGGTGAAAAACGAGGAGGAACGGAAGAATCGAAGGTTCGACATCAAGAAATCGGGTGTCCCATTAGCGACAGCTTTGGGAACCGGTGATACCGGGGGCCAGGGACACTTACACTTCCTAAATGTATCGTGCGGCATCGTCCGGTGGATTACTTTTGCTTAATAGATACCGGTCCGATCGTAAATCGAATTTCGACGATGCAAGGAAACGTCGATGCGAGGAATACGTCCGTGGCCAGCGGGATAAGTACCTCTATTCCTTTGTGAGGCCTGTTATCCGGTACTTAGGTATCTGGTGTATCCATGTAAAGGCCCCTGACGATCCAATCTTATCGTGACGAAGGGCCCCGTAGCTGGGCCCGGGCCCCGTATAAATTATCGCCACGAATTTCGAAATACTCCTCCTTCCTCTCCTCTCTCTCTCTCTCTCTCTCTCTCTTTCCCCTATACGGTGGACCGTTCGGGCCTCGTTTTGCGGCTGGTTCCCGGGTGTATCCCCTTAAAAGCGGTAGGAATTTCGACGCATTGTGGGACCGCTCGGTGTCCGACCGCTAGAGAAGGGGAGATTGAAAACGGCCCCTAATCAAAGAATGACGGTAATCACCGAAAGTAATGACCCAACGTTTCGTAGGCCTTTAAAGCCTACGTACGCATCGTCTTGTGCAACTACAACAGCCCCGATGGGCAATAAATTGTTGGCTCCTACGCGCGAAACACGGTATCCTTCTCTCTTTCTCTTTCTGGGCCCCTTTCTGTCCCTCTCCTGTTCGGCCGGCGAGTGACGCGAGAGCGGCTTCGTTCAATTCCTCCGTCCACACTCCGTTTCTCTCGCTCTTTCTGTCCGTTTCCCTTCCGACCGATCACGTTCGAGACACCTTAAGACAATAATAAGGGGGATAGCTCCGTTGTTAATGCGTTTCCTTTCTGCGCGAGACGTTCTGGACCGTGACCAATGAGAATAAATTTATAGTGGCCGGCCGCGCAACGGCCGCCGCCGCCGCCAACCAACACCGTTCGCACCAAGTGATTACCGTAATTTTTTGTTTATAAATGCTCGCTGGCCTTTTATCCCCGATGAACCGCAAGCTCTATTGATTGCGCCATTCCGTGCTATTGTGATACGGCTTTACGGCCGGCGCTCCGCCGATCGAAGTGTTTATTCATATTGATCGAAATAACCGTTCAGGTTCGCGTGGTTCAATGTCCCGGAGGTTACCTGCTACAGCGAGCCTCCGGTATCCGAACTGATAGCCAGCCGAGGTCGTTCGGATACTGGATACGCAAACTTCTTCCCCGCGTACCGTGTAATCGACTAGACTTTTCTCTGCGTAACGTGCAACTATTTAAAGGCTTTCCCGTATTAAAACTAATCTCTGATTCAGCGGCTCGATTACGAACGTAATGAAGATTTAATTCGTAGAATTATATATTGCAATTCGCTAAATTTATCTGAGTTGCGATGGTAAATTGGAAGTAATTAAATTTTAGATTTCATAGGTCTATAATAAAAGCGAATAGATCAAGTATAATACCGTGAAAGCGTTTACCTGTTAATTGGAAGTTAACTATTCAGTAGGTCGATTCATCTAAAGAATTTTTATTCTTCGTAACGATGCACGTCCTAGTAATAATTGTACAAAAGAAATACATTTTTATCTAATTTCTATTTGATACGAGAGACGACGATCGTTTTTATTTCGCACTTCTGCACTTTGGTAATAATTCACAGCGTCGCACAGACGTAATTTTGTAATCGGCTGTGACGTTTTAGCGAGAGATACGGGATCAGCTAGACCGCCGATATTGCACACGTGTTCGAATCGCGGTGACTTTTTGTGATGCTAATCGACGTAAGTGGGATGCAGCACGCTCGACATGAAAAATCGTACTATACTCAGAATATCTCGGTGAGCAAAGAAAATGGCGAACTTCTTTGTAAGAAATTAAGAAATCGCGTATTAGCCATGCCCGACCGGTTGCCAACGAGACAGTCTGCCTCGTTAGACAACGCGCGATAAAATAGCCTCGTACATGTCATTTGAATTTCAATCGAGCCACAACAAGTAAAAGCGATTTGTAATTGTCGTCGGTTGTTTCAGTAAATGTCAGCGATTATTTTCGGTCGCTCGATACGTTTCCGCGTTCGACGGTCAAGCATTGTGTCATTCGAGACAAAAGATCAAAGAGCTAATCTCTGGTGAAACCGTCAGCTCTCGATTGGCTCGCATAAATGGAAAGAAGGCTTCTTTCAAACGGAATTGTACAGAAGATTTCGCGTTTTACATGATTCGTTGAATGGATTAGTTACCGACTTTCAATCACCTGCTATTGTTCTCCATTCTTCAATCTTCAGTTCACGAAGTCTTGTGCAGGTTTGAAAATCAATTTTTCTACCTATGCTTCCTGTCTAACAAATTTAATTAGGATCTGCAACATGCAGTTTCATAAATCTTTCCTTTCAATTCTTATTACTAGCAATGTTTTGTTATTGTGAGATTATCGCGTATAAAATAGAGAGGAGTGCTGCCTTTAATTTATGAGAATACTCATCGTATCGAATAGACAATCGTTCATTGTGATTAAATTAAGAATAAAAATCGGTGCGACAAAATATAACTTATATCTACAGAGGTCGACAAGAAAGATAAGTAAAGTAATTGCGCGTCGCTTTTGAAATAATTTTTACACTTATTACATTCCCGGAAAATCATTGTTTGGATATATATTTAGATTTAAAGTTCTCAAATGAACGCTTTGCATATTAATAATTGTAGCAGTTTTTGTGATTTCTTCGTAACAAGCGTACATGTTAAAAACAGCTAATTAGTTAAGAATAATGTATACTTTGATATTATTTGGTAAATGGTATAGTCTATATAAGTATTGTATTACGTCGCTGATAAATTTAGCACGGAACGTGTTAAACAAAATCAAACATATACAATATAATTAGAGTAACGCACACTTTTCAAGGAGATAGCAACAGCTATTGCTTAATCGTTCTCTGACCAAGCCATGAGCTCCGTTTTTCGTACAATCTTCGAAAAGGAATGAGAATGCAACATCTCATACAGGGAAACCACGCGCTAATCCAAACCGGCATGATTTCCAAGTAAAACCAGCAAGCAGGTATTAATTCAGGAAAAATTGTTTCGCAACAAAGACACCTCGATAGGCGACACCGAACGTCGATAGGCGTTCCACTCTGCCACAAAGTAAAAATGTTCAAGCAGAGCGTTCGACTAGGAAGCCCACAGAAATTTCGTGCAGCTTGTCGGAGAGCGCGCGCGCGCGCGCACACATTAAAGCCCACTTTCCGCGTATCTGCGCCTCTCGAAGCGTATCGATCGATCGCAATAGATCAATCGCGCATACCTGAGTGGAACGGTCCGCGATTAGTTAACCGGCGTGTGTGTGTGCGTGCCGCCCACAATCTCGATAGATCGTCTCGGATTCATTACCAAGTCAAACGTCCTCGTGCCTGGTTCCCCCTGTTCCCGGTTAATCGCGACTGCATTCTTGCGGATTTTTCGCTCGCGTCGTCTTTCCACCCATTCCAATTTCGCGGCAATTAACCGTGGCTCGGCCGGCACGGCGTGGCGTGGCGTGGCGAGCAACAGAGCCCCTTGTTACGGTTACATATTAATATTTATCTAATACGTCGAGGATCCGGGGATGGTAATGAGGGGGTTCGCCGCTCCTCGCTCTCCTCGTCGCATCGCGGCCACTTAAGATACGCAATTATCGGGCTCGTCCCGAGTCGCTCTCGGCTGGCGGTATTGATAGAAGAATTCGCGAACGGGAGACAGCCCGGTGGAAAGCGAACGGGGACGAGTGGGACGGCGGCGGCGGCGGCGTAGCGGGGAGACGGAACGGAGATGCGACCGATACCGTTACCAGGGCCTACAATAAAGTAAATAAAGAGAGCCCGTTCGACAAGTTGACTCGGCGCTCGCTCAGCGAGCCTCGGCGGCGCACTTTTATTTCCTTCCGCTCCGAACCTCGTGGACTCGTGGCAGAAAGATGCGACGTCGGAGCCGAGCACGATGAAAAAGAAGGGGGGCGCGCTCACCCCGGGACCAGTTTTCGAGTCGCGGAGTATGGCTGCGGCCCCGTCGATGCTCCACTCGTTATGCACTATCATCCTCGATATCGTTCGTTGATTATGTAATGGACAAGCCTTACCGAGGACCTTGATCTATACTAATTCAACGGCACCTGCTGACTCCGCTTCTTCGACCGGATTTCTTCGGCTCCGCCGTGTCTTCCTTCTCCTTCTTCTTCCTCCTCCTCCTCCTCTTCTTCTTCTTCTTCTTCGTCTTCGTCTTCTTTCTTTTTCCTCGACGTCAACCCTCCACCTCCTGTTCCCCTTCCTCCTTCTCCCGCACTTTATTAATGGCCGATAAAAGTCGTCGCGTATTTCGTAGATACGTCCATTAGATATGCCATTCGGACGAGCTGTGCCGATCCGGCCGGTTGATAATCGTAAAAACGCTCGATTGAAATTAAGACGCGCACCGGTCGTCGCGTACCCGCGTTGCGGAATCCGCGACACGGGCGTGGCCGGCTCCTGAAACGTCGATACGGGAAAAATGCGATGATGAAGTTACACCGGCGGTTTATCTCCGGTTGCAGTCGACGTCTCGTGATAAGAGTTAATACAAAGTTCGGACCGGCTATCTGGAGCGGATGCTGACCGGTGCGATGTAATTGGGAGTAATACCTGCAATATCGGAGTATCTAGAGCCGGCGATGGGCCTCGGCCGTCGTTCCACTGCGCGAGCTAAATGTGTTTTCGTGTCCGAGTGACAGACAGTGGGACAGTGGGCCCCCTCGTTCCACACAGTGTGATACGGGATCGCATAATTGGATCACTCGGGTAACGAGAGTCCGACGAATTTTTTCCTTAAGGCACGCTCGTTCTGATTTTACCTCTTCTGATCGTTCTGGATTTCACCTGTACGGCAAATATCGATAGTAATGGCTGTGTTATGTTCATCCTGACAGCAGGCTAGATTGGTTCTTATTAATGAGATCCTCGAAATAGCTTATTTTGATGCAGTAGTTTGTTGAACCGGCATGTCAATTGTCGAACAAGTCACGCGACAACGAGGATCTCTATTGCATTAACATTATTGCCAGCGTAAAGTATTCAATCCTATCTTCTTTGCAATAGAATAATTATCTATTCATTTTGTATTTGATTTATTCATTACTAATTGTTCATTTTGTAGACGTTCTGTAATATAGGTTAATATATAAGTTTTATAGTTGAATCTATGCAATCTATTAACGCAAATTTACTTGCAGTTATCAATTTGGAGACATACAATATTTACTGAAACAATAACTAGTAGCAATCGGCAGTCCAGTTAAGGGTTGAAATCTAAACCGTGTGTAATCTGCATGATTGACTTACACCGTACATACAAAAACCGTACCACACGAATGTGCATATTTTCATATATAAAACAAGAAATATCGGGATTACAGTAGACTGCTGTTTAAACAGATCCCAATAAAACAAGCCCGCCAACAAGTTAATCGTATCTGAGATTGTAAGAAAATTAGCCAAGACAGAGTTAGCCCAAGCAGCTCCTATTCTGCTCGAATCCAGCGCAGCTACTAAAACAATCGATTAATTAAAACGGTTTGGCCAGCGGTCCCTAAACAATCGTCGTCCAATAACGAACAAAGACGTCTCCGGCGGAGTCACGATCTTGATTCGCCGGTAATTAAGGAAACGAACCCGGCCACTGGGGCCGAGGGGCGGTCGTCTCTCGTTGTTTCACGTCTGGCCGCGCGCGCGTGTGCAACAACAGCAATTCCCGATCGCGATATCTATCATCGCGTTCCTCGTCTCATTTCGTCGCGTTTAATTACGATCTGGCAATGATAAGGCGATTTCCCTGGGCCGGCTGAAGAAGCCCGGCAACCGACGCCACGCCGCGCCGCGCCACGCCGCAGTTTATTATTAATTAAGGGAGCCGGCCGCGCCGCTAAGCGGAATCAATTTTACGGACGCCGAGCCGTTTTCTAATGCCGGTTGTTAGCGTCGTTTCAATATCACGGGCGCCGTTGAAAAATCGGCTTTTCTGGTGCGAATAGAACAAACACGTATGATCGAGAAATTATATAATTCTATGGGGCGGGGAAGTTTAGAAAGTATACTGATCTGATGTTAAACAACTAAATGAATGATTAGATTATAGCTTGGTGGAACGAGAGAGTTTGCCAGCGTTACGTGATACTAATATTTTGGCTTTGATGATGGCTTTGATAACATCGGAAACATTAATTTATAACGCATTCGCTATTAGTTTCGCCACTTATCTAAATTGTTCAAATGCTTTATGGAATTCCTGCTCCGTGAATCGTTTCAATAATTTAACAAGACCTGTGGTGTAGACTATAGCTTCGAATTGCAATTTTACCTTATTTATATGTGTATAAACTTTGAAATTGTACACGCGAGATTACATGTCTCTAATATCGATAATAATTAAGGCTGTAGAAAAATGGATTTTTGAAATAGTTCTGGGTTTCCATGAAATTTTCTCGAAATATTATTTAGCTATGGAAATAGCATATTCAAATATATTTAATTACCTTATACTCATCTGTAATTACTATTTCAAAGAAATGTTTATTTGCCATTCTGTATTACATTTTCATTTTGCATGCAGACTCGTTGTCTCATTTAAAACATGGTTTAGTAAGAATTTCCAGCCGACGCGTAACGCATAACGTTACCATAAATGGCATACTTTATTATTCGTTCGTATTAGAACCTTTTAAATGAAATGTACGATACATATGACCGCGTAACATCGAACTTTTTCATATTAATAGAAGCACAACCGCACTGGAGTATCAAAATTGTGTAACCAAAATAGTTAGAACCGCGAATGAACTAAATGGCCATTTTTTAATTTCGAAGCGAAACTTCGAGCGAAATTACTCGTTAGTTATTAGCTTTAGGATTAGTAAAGCTCGATACTTTTTTACTCAGAACTCGATGCTATTTCATATTCTGACATTCTGATATAGAAATATCAGTATTCCATTTAAGAAGAGAAAATTAACTTTCGAATCTCCGAAACGATTCCACCTATAAAAAGAATAAATGCAGTATATACCATGCCCTTTTAAACCTCGTAATATTCGTTATTAAAAATTTGTTGCTCAATGCATATTTTGGAAATTGCAGGAGATGCAGAAGTTGCGTGGACCACTCTGTATTTCTGCCATCTCTTAGGACTTCCGTTTAAATTGTGTTACAAAGGGCTTGCAAGACTCGTAAATAAAGAATAGTAATAATAATAATAATAAATGTTTAGACCTGTCGCTATGGCCAGCCTCCAGCGGTCGTTTTCAAGTCTTGCATACAACGAATGATCCGATGAACTCGAAGCGAATAACTCACTGAGCCGAACGAACGCCGCCGCGACGCGACGAAATTACAGGTCAGCTTGCTAGCCGCCTTATCCGGGGCTGTCGCGTAATTCTGTCCGCTAATGAAACGATCCTCAGGTCCCGGGGATCGGGCCCCGACGATCGCGCCGCGGCCGCCATTGTAATTTAAATACTTTATTTCGCGCGATTTTCCTCTCGGATAATTAGCGCGCTGCTTCTCGGTCGAATTTCTCGGCGCAGCGCGGCGGCGCGTTCTCTTTTTTGGTCTGCGGCCCGCTAATTGGCCGACGCAGTCCAGGAAACGCGTTCCACCGCGGAAAACGCTCCTCGAGCGGCAACGGTGGCCGATTGTGTCCTATAAACGCGGAATATCTCGCGAGATAACAGAGTTTCGCGAGCACGAGCCTTCAGGTTTCACTCGGCCGCGCGTTTAAACGCTTCGCGAATATTTCCGTAGATCTGATATCTCGCCGCGCGGCGCGCCGCAGCGGCGTTCTATGCCGGCCGTTTATTGCAAACATTGCTACCGTTTGATGTTTCCGGTGAAAATGGCCAGACTGGGAAACGTTTATTACGCTTTACGCCGCCATTAAATTCCTGGCCGTCCTTGCTCGACAACTTTTCATTCGATCGCCGCTCGATTTACATTTCATATCCGTGTAAGAAGCTCGGGGGAAAAGCGATTCCTGTCGTATCTGTAATGTCATTTGTCTACTTACAGTGTCGCTGCTGCCGGTCGACGTCGACCTGGCACCGCGTCCGGGGAATCGTTTTTACTCGTTGATGTTTTCTAGATGAAACCGTCGATCGTCGTGGAAATCGTGGGATACACTCCTCGTCGAGCTCCGGTATCGGTGAAAATCGATCGAGGAAGTTCCAATATTCAGGAGGTAGAATGAAAAACCGAACGCAATGCTGGAATACCAGAAAACCGTAGGCAATGCTGCAGGATTGTAGATTAGAGTAAAATGTAACGATGTTTGGATGAACGCTTCTTCGCTAACTTTTATCTGGACATTTTCCTTAAATATTTGTGGACGATATTTTTGGGATGATCACAATTTTTAACATCCTATTAGGTAACGTTCTTGATTTTCAAGAGAAAAATTTTGCAGAAATGATTAACGTTCAGATTTTTAATATAACGTATCAAATGTTTCTTATGAGTCTGATTCGTTAGTGTAACGGTTTAATGAACAGTCCTCATGAAAAAGCTTTTTTATTTGCATTCTTAAATTGTGGTATTATTTGATTAATGCCTCATATTCAGGTTTCTCAAATTTCTTTCGCGTTGCAATAAAATTTGAAATTATTATTACAACCTTTTGTTGGATAGGTACACGTGTTTTAATTCCATACTGTAAACTTTTCTTATTAATGGTTCATTATTATGAACTCTATATTTTTGTATTATTTTCGTGTAATAGCTAATGTTATGTTCATATCAATGCTCTTAATGTCTATAATTCAATATCAAAATTAATAGGAAATAGTGATAATTAAGAAACAACTATGATAACAAAATCCATAAAGAGAATTTCACGTGAGCATGATTGGTCTGCAGATCTTTTACATTGACGAGAAAAATGATTGACTCATACGAGACTATGGAGATACTCGAAAAATTCACATTATGTTCAGATTATTTAGTACTTGTTAATATTATTTAACGGTGGAATACATTTATAACGCGCTTTTATCTTGCACAAAGATTTGCCGTCTGATTACAATATTCTAGCTTATAGTCGTTGATTGAATGAGAATGATTTCTTCAGCACACTGCAATTGGTGCATGGTTATACCTTGAGTTACGATGATGTAGGCAGTTCATCTGTCACTCAAAGCTCTATAGAGTGACTGAAAAAAAATAGTACATCGAAGTATAAGAGGTCGTAATAAAGTGAGAGCTGCAAGGTTAAGATTGCACATGAAAGAAATTTTGCAGGGTCTTTAAAGACGTTTTAATCCGTAATATTTTCCAGAAAGTTTATGTCCCCAGTTTCTCGCCTCTTACATTATGCAAAGACACGTTACAAGAAAATGAATAATGCGCGGCGTAAGTAGAATCTCCAAGCTGTAAAATGAGTCCAGGTTCGTTGTCCTGTAACACGCGTTTACGAAATCATAACGCTTCAAATGCAGACAATTTATCGATGCTTTATATTTTTCACACTGGCTATAACCAAAAGCGAATGTAGAGTGCACTCGGATTGCATATCCCGGAAAATGCAACTGCATTGAGGAGCGAAAATATTGTCTTCATCTTCGTTCCTTCCAAAGTGAGCATCCGAAGTGAACAGTAAACGAAATAGAGCCGAGTTCTACTTTCGACGAATTCAATGTGCACCTATGGCTGATTCATCCGTAGTGTAAAGTTTAAATTCGCCTGAAGGTAGCAACGCATCGATCGATGCATCTATCCAACGGTGTATCCTCGAAGAATTTCACCTCGCGAGAACCGCAACGGTAACAGGTCACAGTGTCAGAGCCGCGCCGTAACAGGAAAACAATAAAGAAAATTGATCTTTGAATCATCGACTCTCAGTCCCGTTTTCCAGCTGCTGCTGCTGCTGCTGCTGCTGCTGGCCAGCTGTCCCGTGGCAATCAGGAACCGGTGCCCAATTATTCGCGATCGATGACACCTGCGGTGCACGCGACGCGGAAGAAGACCCGTCTCCTTCGATCTCTCCCATTGTTCCGTCCAGCGGCGGAACCTTTCCGAACAAGTGCAACCCGCGGTAATCACCGATCCTGCCGGTGCATCTGCATACAAACGGGGGGCCGGGTCACTGTTACCGGTGACAACGGCTAAGGGAATCACTCCTAAAACGTATAGCCGAATGAGCCGAGCGGGGCGAAAAGGGGATCGTTTGTTTGGCTAGGAGCCTGGAAGCGAGCACAGCGTTTCCCTCCTCTCCGTGCTGCGAGTACCCCCTGCGCACTGTTTTCCCCGCTTTCTGCCGATTCTAGTGTCTCCTCCAGCTCATCCTCTTTCTGTTCCTCCCGCCGCTGCTTCTCTTCTGGCGTCGCGGTGGTACTCTCATCTCCATTCCGTCCACGCTGGCTCTTCTTTCAGCTTGGGCCGCGTCCACAATCCCGGAAAATGTGCTATGCTCGGCTCGGCTCGGCTCGGCCTGGCCTGGCCTGGCTCGGCTCGGCTTGGGATCGGCTCCGCTTGCTCGTCCGCTCATCCACGGCACATTATCCTCTCTCGCGTCTGGCGAGGCCCGGAGGAACACGCTCGCTGTTTTTTCAAAGAGAAAGCGAGCCGCGCCGTATGAAAATAGAGAGACGAGCAAGATTTTCCCGTGTGTGTTTCCCGGCGCCTCCGCCTCCGCCTCCGCCTCCGCCTCCCCTCCGACGGGCTTTTCTCGCCGGCCGGAAGTCTTGCCGCGTTAATAACGATTTCCACGGGGCCTAGGGAGGGGTGTGTGACGGCCGGACAGACGGGCTCCGCGGATATAGGATTCGTCTCGCTTGCGCTCCGGAGGGCTAGAATCGAACCTTTTCACGCCGACAGTCTTTAAGCACGCGTGAATAATTACTTCGGATAAGGAGCGGCCCTGTTGGCCAGCCTTTTCTCTTTACACACTTTATTAACTCTCTAGTCTGGACGTGTGAAGGAGGAACCGAACAGACGAGTTATTGTACAAGGGTACACCGTGTGTCGCTTTTTCTTCGTCTTGTGTTCGTCTTCTTCTTCTACTTCTTCGCAGCCTCTTCCGGCCGCCGATGCGAGCGAGTGAGCCCCGCTGCGCGGAAATGCGATCGATTAGTGCGGATCGTTTCTTGCGATTCGAGCTGACGATCCTCTTTGTTCAGCTCGAGGACGCGGCATCATGCTACTTTCTTTAGAAATCCTCGTGAAACGCGTGGACCACCGATTTCTACGCGAAATACATACTACGCGCGCCGATCACGAGGAAAGTCATTCAAAAGCTGGGTACGTGCTCGCGGAGTATTATGGCGTTATAATTTTATGATGATGGAACCCACTTCGTACTTTTTCGATTTATTTGTGCAATTTCATTCTTGTTGTAACTGTGGCCGCTTGGGCAGGAAGAAAGACATTAATACGAAAGTTATCACGCGTGGTTTGGTATTACCTTGTCCATCGTTTCTCCTAATTATATATAATAAATTAAATTGAATTGAATTAAATTATATTAAATTAAATTAAGTTGAATTAAATTAAATAGTTTTGTTAGTCAATGATAGGAATTTCTTGAATTTATTTAACACAAAGCTGTAGATTCTAATAGAGATTGCATGAAAACTTAGCTCAAATATTCTGCTTGTTATAATTTGTCGATTGAGAGGCTTGTTCTTTCAATCGATAAAATAAAGAATCACAATATTTAAAAGGCGAAAACATTCTTTACTGCGCGTTTATTAAAATAAACTATATATATTTACGAATGTAATTATCACTTATTAATTTGACGAAACTGTACAAATATAAGATGTGTGCTATGTATGAGATGTAATGTTGGGCGTCGATCGATTAAAAATTTCAAATTAATGAAATGATTAATGGAATTCATGATGTAATCAAAAGTCGACGATTGAATTAATCGATTGATGAATGTAATCGCCATCCGTGGATTAAAGGCGATAATTTAATAAAGGATATTAATCGTCAACCGTCGATTGGAAGAGACAGTTAATAATTCCTGAGTTTCGAACTGAAATTCAAAGGATACTTCGACGTCATTCCGTTAAGAATTGCCTCTATCGTTAATCGTTGACCGCGACCGACAATCGAAGAAAATTGAATCGTTAATCACGATTAACGATTAGCCGAATGGTCATTCGATTGTTAATGGTCAACTAACTTTTCACCCACCTCTGAATATAGACGACACGAGAGATGCGTGATGGCAGCAGAAGAGCCCCGTTGTCATTAACTATCGAAAACATAGCAGGCTCTCGTCGAATTGGAAAGAAAGCGCCCGAAACCCGTCCAGTATCTTTCACAGAAGACTTGTCGCCATTAAGGAAAAATTTATCGATACACCGATCGTTTCCCAACCATTACAATCTCTCCCATGCGAAACACGTCTCCGTTTAATTAGCTTCACGACCATATTTATATCAAGAGTCCCCTGACCCCGTAGGATTGGAATCATTAACTATCCGAGGAATAACCAGTAGGTAACCGTTCGTCGAATTCGCTCGTCATCCGCCTGGCGAGCACAGAAAGAGAAAGAGAGAAAGAGGAGGTGGAAAAAAAAGAAGAAAATGAATAATCACCTGATTACCATAAACGATATAAATTCTGCTCGACCTGTTCGGACCTGACCAGCAGCATCGGACACAATCTATTGGAGGAAAAAAATCAGGAAAAGGATTAGGCTAATGACCATAAATTACACACTCAGCGTGTCGCGGTAAGTAACGTTCGAGATAAATTGGCGAATCTGTAATCGATCGAGCGGCGGCGCATAAAATTCCATATTAATGAGACTGGAACGCGCTTTGCGCGTATTGTAGGAAAGGAGAAGAGATATTTGAGAAAGAGAGAGAGAGAGAGAGAGAGAGAGAGAGAGAGAGAGAGGACGAAGAAGGATGCGAGAGACACTCGCATTCTTTCGTTTCATCGTTCGTTCATCCTCCGCGCTTCTTCTTCCGTTTTAAAGAAACGCATGGTGCAACTTTGCCTTCGATGCATTTGACGAGTCGCAGAGCGTTCTTCATTTTAATCAAGAGTGTCGTAAGTCATCAAAAATTATTTCAGAAATTATTTCAATCTATGTACTATATTTACTTTAGTCGCAATGCTACTTTCTCTGTACACGTGATCTATTCTCATGTACTTTGTTATTCAAGTTTTAGTGTAACGTGTAGTTCTCTTTAGCAAGCTCTTCTAAAATTATTATAAAATTATTGAAGATTATGATTACACGTTTCGTAAGAATTTTAATTGAAATAGCAGGATGAGAATACTTGTTGGAATAGCAAGATGAGTATACTTATTGAAATGGTTAGATGAGTATACTTATTGAAATGGCAAGATGAGTGTACTCATTGACAAGCAAATGAAATCAGAAATAAAATTTACAATCAAGGATGATTTCATGTTTCAGCTAAATTATGAAACGATCTTGGGAAAAGTCATTTCCATAAGCAACCGTAGCAACGAACAATTTAACCCTTTGCGCTTGAACGGCGACTCTATGACGTCAATAAAAGTTAGAATATTGTGGTTTCAAACAATTTTTATGCTACCGTTTCTGTTCAATAAACTGTTAAAAATTTATGACTGAGTTTTAAATTCGTGCAAAAAGGTGATAGAAATCGTAAAGGAATAGAAATATTCTGAATAGCAAGAAATGTTTAAAGTTTTGGATTTAGAATGTTTTCGTGTGCAAAGGGTTAAGCATAAATGCATTGTTCGAAAAACGTCCAAGTCTAGTTCGTTTCAAAATGGAGCTTATCTTCGAGACAATAATTAAATTATCCAACAAGTTTTGTGTCTCCGTTAACATTTGCAAAGTGACGGCAAGATATTTAAATCGTCCACTTAATTACTCTATTTTTTCAATTAAATCAAATACATTGCTGTAACATTACAAACAACAGAAAGGTTAATAAGTTTACGAGAAATATCATTGAAAATATATTTTGAAAAATTGCTGAATGAAACTCGGGAATTGTTATATAAACATTGTAAACTCTTATAAACATACACAGGGTACAGTGAAATATTTCGGAATGGGTTCATGCGTCAAAAACAATGTTTATACGGCAGCTGTTTGGTACAAAAGGGTGTCTTACATAGTATCAATAATTTTTTCATCGGTGAAGAATATTTCGAAATCAACTAGATGTTTTCAAATCGAGGTTACGACTATATTACACTGTAGTCGCTCGAAACATCCTGCATAAGCATCGTCAATTGTTCACTTGTAAAAGTGGTCCCGTCATCCGAGGGTTAAACAGTACTAGGGCGATTATTTTCATCGTCAATGGTCAAACAATTCTTCAGGTGTCACTTCCTTAATTAACCGTTCGCTTGAGCAAAATAAATTCAATATAAATTCGCGATTATTAGCCGGAAACGAAGCAAGCTTTCGGTCCAAGCAGATTGCGAAGAAAGAGTCCCCGAAACGGAGAGCCAAGTGAATTTGCCTAACTAATAGAACCCGGAGGGTCGCCGCCGGAATTCTTCTTTATCACTCGTTCATCCTGCGCTTCCTCCGCGAGGCAGCAAAAGGCGGTGCAGCTCGTAGGAGGAAGCATTCGGTGAATTGAATTATTTAAAGGCCGCGCAAGAACAGGCGCCTTTTATGAGTGTCCCACACAATGGCGTTCTTTGTGGGCCGGTGCTGCTGTTGGTACACGTGTTGCGTACACGCGCTCGCGTACGCGGGCGAGGGCGCGGGGCCCGCTCGTCGCGGCGCGGCGCGGCGCGGCGTGAATGTGCTAATAATGAAGGTAAATTTGTTCCGAGGAGTCATTAATTAAAGTATTTTGTAACAAGGCGCGGGAGAACGGCGTCGGCGTCGGCGCCGAGGTCTACGACTGACAGCCACCCTCTCCGGTCGCGATTCCGCGGCGGATTTTCCGCAGCCACCCCCCGACATAAACAGGTTTCCGCGCGTTGATAGGCGGGCGCGGAGCTGCTCCGAGCGGCGCCCGCGTTGCACAAGAGCCGGAGACGCGAATAGAGGCGACTTGGAAAGCGTGAGGAAGCGAGCAATGCCACGGTACAGCAGCCAGCATAAATAAAGGTGGCGATCATAGAATTGCTAATGTTTCAAAGAGAGATATTATTCTTTTCAGAAGATGACAGGGCATGCGACTCGGCGAGAGAGCTTTCAGAGGGTTCGGGGCTGAAGAACGGAATACGACGCGAAAGAGGACAGAAGCCCGGGGACAGAAGTCGGTGGCGTGGTTGGATGTGATGGTTGTCGGGTGGCCGGGGCTCTGGCGCCTTTTCTCTCTCTCTCTCTCTCTCTCTCTCTCTCTTTCCCTCTGTATCGTCTCGCCTCCACCATTCCCTCCCCCCTCCCTCTTCGTCTCTGTTTACAGCGACTTTGCCGGATTCGCGTGTATAAGTCCATACAGTCGGACCCTGGCACTCGCCATACTTATATATTACTCGCTGAGACGCGAGGCTGCCCCTATACGAACGTCGTTGCACGCGTCCGTACACAAAACGGGCGTCCAGGTCTGCGTGAATACGTATACATTATGTGTCTATACAAAACAACCAGCCAGCACCAGTAATTCAAAGGCCCCCATTCAAGCCTCCATCTCTCTATTCTTGCTCCTACATTTGTAAACCATTTCGTTTGCCCCCTTCCTCGCTCGACCGTGTATACTAATAACTAATAAGGAACGGTCTCTGCTCGGACCTTTAGCCGAGTGCTGAGCCGTCGTTCCATGCCGAGACAGACTCTGCGAGAGAGAAAGAGAGAGAGGGAAAGAGAGAGAGAGAGAGAGAGAGAGAGAGGGACGGAGAGGCACTGGCCTCATTACCGGAGAACGCGAACGCGGAAAATAACGGCTTTGATATTGTCTCTCCGACTCGGTGCCCGGAGTAATGGACAATGAAGATCGTATAAAGTGATTCAAAGAACGTCGCGATCCAGCTGCGCGAGATATCAGACACACTGCCGAGCCGAGCGCGGGCTTTAACCGCGTGGACAATAAGGCCGGAATGAAAGCGGCGGAATAATCTTCGCCAGCTGAATTAATCTTCATTCCGAACCGCGCGACCGTGTAACGCTGTTAAAATATTGGCCGACAAGGCGGCCTCCTCTTCCGCTCCTTTTCCTCCCGATCGCTGTTTTCCGATCTTCTCGCACCCTTTAGCCTCTTCTTTCACGGGACTGCTCGCTTCCTCGTGTCTCGACCACGCCGCGTCCTAACAATTGCACTCTCAGCAGTGGCTACAGTGCTGGACAAATTAATAATTACCGTGGAACCTCGTTTAGAGACACACCAAACTGTGCTTTCGTTTGTTCCGGTAAGAGAGATCGATGTTCTGATAGTATACGTTCGGAGGGTTGCGCTGCGATCAACTAGATCTCTTTTGTAAGTCTTATTCTTCCTTCAAGCTTACCGCTGTAAATGCTATTCGCCGTTCCTCATATCCGCTCGCATAATCCAATTATATGTCATGCGTATACTTTTCCTCTAGGGTTTCGTTTCATATTTATGTGTTCTTTCGGTTGTAAGTATTTATGTACGTCCTCGTGCGAATGCTATGCTATTGTTATCTTCACTCGCTTAACAAAGAATTGATCACGTCGACAAAACAATAATTGTTATTATTGCAGTTGAAGATGTTTAAACTCCAGAACTCTGGACTATTCTCTTCTCGTGTAAAATGGAGCACTTATTGCTTGAATTTTGAACGGTTTATTAAATGCAGATAGTGGCATAAAAATAGTCTAACCCTTTTCACTCGAATGGCGACACTCGGGCATCGGTGAAATTGACTGTAAATTCAAACAATTTTCACAGTACTAAATATTCGATTTCTCGCATCGAGAAAAAGTAGAAATCGTCTGACGCGATGGTTGCCTCGGAGTCGCTATTCGAGTGCATAAGGTCAATAATTGCAGTAGAATCTCATTTATTACGATTACAACAATAAAGGTCCCGTAAGCATTGCTGCGTCAAGCTTTCGTTCGTTCCGATAAGGAAACTCGGCCTTCGGATAATAGAGAATCCTGTGTATCGCAGAATTGAATATACATATAATGCCCGGTATAAGTGATAGTAAATTGGACCGTGGTTCGTATAATAGAGGATGGGATAACAGATAGCGCAGATTCTTCTGTATTTCAGACCCGCAGGCACAATGTATCCCCTATCTATGCACTTCGGAGTTCTCATTCTATATAACTGATCCTAAGTCGGAATGCAAATGGAATGCGCTGTAATTCGTATAATAGAGGCTCAGCCAAACAAGGTTCGTATAAACGAGGTTCTACCGTGGATATTTGAGTGGGTGTCCAGCGAAAACAATTTGCAGCCCCGATGCAGTGATTGCCCGCAAATAGATTTTCCGAGATTGCTATCTCCTTTCTCTCATGAAGCCACATTGTGCCGTAGAACCGGCGAAGTCGAAGTTCTAGAAGGCACTAAATACAGCGCACAATTGCTGTCCACTTAAGCGGTACGTTTCTTGTTCGGTTAAAGTGTCGCTTTCTATCCTAACCGCTTTTTAGCACTCACTATTGGAAGCGTTGAAACGTGACTCATAACTCATAACGTTATGTCATATCGGTTGGCTAAGGAACCAGAGTCTCATACTCGCGCAGAAATAACTTCTCGAAATGTAGATTGGGCTAGCAGCCCTTGCATTTATATACCCTTGCACTCGGGAATCATTTTAAGACTAAACCTACCGGTCGGGTTAAAATGGCCATTTTCACATTCTCCATTTTATAGTTGATGATTCTATAATTGAGGATACTGATCATAAAATGGTTTTATAATCGAGAAATCTTTCAACAGAGAATAATTGAATAAGTATCATCAACGATGTGTAGACTGCAATCAAAATTGTGAAATATCTATCAAATAGGTAGATTCAGTTCTGTCAATATTACAATCGAAAATCGAAAGTAGTTTTCTGACGTACAGAATTACACATTTAACAAATTTTCAAAGATACACAAATTTGATAATTTAAACATCAATGAACAACTTATAGTGGCGTGTCGTCGCCATTCGTGTGCCAAAGGTTAAATGTTCGTCCCTTTGACGATGCACATCTCTCTGACGATTCTGCGAATCTGCGATGTTTTATCAAAAGTGCGACGATGGTTGCGTGCTGTTCTTTGTCAACGCTTGTCTTTCTATCTACAACTTGTACAGTGTTATTTGTGTAAAGATTTATCATGTTCTGTTTCTAGATGCCGTAAAACGTTTCATTTGTTCCCATGATATAATCCGATTTTCTAAGTGAAATTTAATTTACCGGCATCAATCGTATAATTAAAATAGCTGAAGTATCGTCCTAGGATTTCTTGTGCAATCATTGTTGAGGAATTTACGAGGGCTAACAACTTTCTTTTCCTTAATAATCTCGACAGAGAGTTGATTATTAAGATCACAGTGATAGCAAATAACACCTTCGATTCATTAAGAGATGAAAAAAAAAATTTAGGAAACAATTAATTAACCACCGCCTGTCGTAAGCGTTAACGAGCGCATATCGGATATCTCGCTTTTTATGCGGCAGTGACGAATTACGAGTTTTTGACGAAGTGAAAGTATCGCTATCTTCATGTAACTTTACCATTCTCTCAAATATGTAGACGAAGTAACGAAGTTGTTCAATGATTTCCTGGAGAAATTGATTCGTAATTACGGGCAACGGTGAGATCAATCCTGTAGCAGGGTTAATCGTAGAATAAATAATAATAAAGTTGATAAATGATTTTAAATTAATGCTAATAATAGGTAATTGCACCATAATGAGTCAGACGAGGATATCATACGGAATTTACTAAATGAATGTCATTAATTCTTTCTAGTTAGCATAAAAACTAAATTCTATTACCAAACTGTAGGACATGGTTACAGTATGCGCTTCACCTTAATCATATCCTAAATTACATTATCCGAAATGAAAGTAGATTTAAAATTATCGCCCCAGCAGAATTTATGTATTTATGATAATACGCGATTCGTATAATTTGCTCTATAATCTATTAAATAAAAATGTGATTCATATCTTCTTCAAAATCGAAACAAAATTTGATTCTTCTGTTATCACAATATAAGAACAAAATAAACTAAAGAGCAAATTGTTTCATTCTACTAAATATTATTATTAAGAACATTAACAATAGTAAGTAATAATATCTTTCTATTATTATTGTTCTATTATTAAGAGAAAAGGTGCGCTAATTAACGCAACTATGAAAAAGATCCCAGTGCAAGGGTTTAAGTAGTATCTTTTACAGACTCAGATTTACACCGTAATTCAAAGAGAACAAAGTAAATGTTGACAGAGAACGAACCGCATACTAATGCAGCGGCCACTGTCGTTCCTGCAGCATGCACTACCGTTGTCTCTAAACCGACCAATCCGACATCGCATTCCGCGATTTCACCGACGGAACATTTCCCTCGTGAATCACCGAAATAAAAGTAGTCGGCCAATCATCTCGCCGAGCCTTCCGCGTGGCTCGCGACTCTCGACAAAAACCCCTCGCTCGTCAAGCTTTACGAGTGGCAACGGGCGCGCGCGCGCGCGCGAATAAATTTCTTTATTACCTCGCAGCGAGTCTTAATGAAATACTTAATAACAGGATTGCGAGCGGCCGCGCGAGGCGGCTGGAAAACGCTCGCGGGACAATAAAAAGTTGCGCGGCTCGGACGCGCGACCTGATTTCCTCGTTGTCGCGCACGGGGGATGAGCGATCCATGGGAAAAGAAGTTCGCGCGTAATTAGCGCCGTGTATCCCCTGTCGCCGCGACGCTCCAAGAGGGATTACGTGCCCGCCCTGCAGATAGTTATCGGCCGTCGGATTAATGAGAATCGGTCTACCGGATTAACGAGAACCAAGCCGATTATCCCGGTCAGGGATCGTCGTGTTCCACGTGTCAGCTATTCGAACGTGCGCGCGAACGTCGAACCGATCCTCTGTCGTAAAAAATAACGAATCATCGCGATATGGCTTGCAGTTACGTCAGCTGACGGAGATCGTTGGCCAGAGAGACGCTCGGGACTCGTCTCGCGGAGGTGTCCTTGGTAGACACCTGTCACTCCTGTCGGACAGCCTCGCAGAACGATTATTATTATTATTATTGTTATTATTATGTCTTTATTGTGTCAGAGCAGCGCAGAGGCGTTGCACGTGTCCTGGAATCGATGCGGACATTTTCTTTAACACGATACTCCCCTATACGCAATTAAAGGTCGTTTTACAAACGTTTCTACTGGATAATTATGTATGTCTACTGTAACTATGTTCGAGGCGATCATGAAGAATTGTTTACGTTATAATTGATTAGCCGATAAAAAGAAATATGTGTGGACTATCTTAATGAATTAGAATTATAATGAGTCACCTAATGTTAAAAAGACAAGTGAAATAAATTGTGAAGTTACTACAGATTAACTTTTTTCAGAAACAAAAAAGTGAGCAGAACAAATCGACTTCGCCGTGAATTGCCTTAACAATAAATTTTATCGGTAAAGAATACACGTGTTAGCAAACGATAACATTCCTCGTTTATTATACTGAGGAAAATATGACTTACATCACTATGACAATAATCAACTAATTTTTCGAAGAAGTACGTCTCGCATAAGTTTCATTAAAATCAGCTTTTCCATCCTCAACTTCGCCCTTTACCTTGACAATACCTTTTTACACGTGACTCTAGGAAGTTAAAGTTCGACAATAGCGTTTCCCCGTCTGCATCAACTAGTGTCTAAATGCACGCAGTGTTGGAAAATGGCCACTTTTGGCGGACGCGGCACGCTCTCGCTTCTGTTAGGGGTTGAAGAGATCGCGAAAGGATAGAGGGGAAGGTGTCAACCCTCTTACCGGCGAAGGTCGATGGAATTTCAGAGCCGCGAGAGAAGATCGGCTGCTAAATTGGCGAAGGGCGAAGGGCGAATGTGCCGGAGGCGCACCCTCCCTCCTGCACGCCTCCCGCGCCCCCCTTGCCCGTTAGAGTGCAACGAGCGAGCCATCTCCCGGCTAGATTGACGTCAGACAGAGGAAACGGTCCCGTGCCTAGTGATTGTCATTTTCCGGCCTGTATCCGGACCGTATGCTTTTTCTGTGCTCGGGTTCCTCTCCTCTTCGCGACTACTTTTCAATTATTTTTTCTGATCAGGTGCCATGGCACCGGCGTCTGTTCGCCTGTTCGCCGGACGTTTTTGTGCCCGCGATGATTACAGAGCCTCCTCTATCGCCAATCGGCTCGGAGTCGACGACAAACGCTCTCCGGGACGAGGACCTAATCGACTTTGCTAGGGCCGGTGTCGTGACGGTTGTCTGAGCGCGTGGATTTCCTTTTTTCTGATGGCTAGTGGACATGCAGCTGCATTGGAGACTTGATACGTTCACCAGAGCACCTCTTCAGAGTTTCGTTTCTTGGTTGTTGTTGATTTCAGATTTTGATATTTCTTTTTTCGCCAACTGGATGAGATATCGTTTTAAGGAACATCAAGGATATTTATATATGCTTAGACTGTGTTCGTGAACTTTTATAAATCGCTAGCTCGTGGTTGAAACGCTTGAGGAAGGCTCTACGTATACGCCTTTCTTGACTGCAATTCTTTGGGAATTTTTATTGAGCAAACCGGATGAGATATTATTTTGAAAATTTTCAGGCATATTCGTATATGTTTAGGCTATGTTTAAGAATTATTATAAATCGCTAGCTTTTGCATTCGGTAGTTGCTAAAAGCTTCACGCGTGTGTCTCTTGAGAGGGCCACTTCTTAATAAGGGTAACTTTATTGTAACTTTATTGTTAAGGGTAAATTTTGGGGATTTTTGTAGACTAAACTGGATGAGATATCTTTTTGAAGATTTTCAAAGATATTTATGCTATTTTTACGCATTGCTGTTTCTGAAACTGTGGTAATTACTCGCTGCATAAATAGATTACTTAAAAGGGTATGAATGTCTGCACACTAATTGCATTTAATATCATTTAATGTTATCTGTGATGACAAGATTGTAGATCTCAATATAAAATAAAAATCCTATTCTACAATTGTATAGAACAGAGTTAGATAACAACGCATTTGTTCGTTTAATAGTTTTAACGAATTGAAAATAACGTGAAAATGTTCTTAAATTCTTCCAATGTTTTCACTACTCGGTGTTTCTCTTGTCAATTGTTACTGCAGATTCATGTAGGAACATCACCATACTATTTTCAATCCATTAAAATTATCATGAATTGAAACAAATTGTTCTATGATCGAGTTAATTTTTTAAATTTCTACGAATAATAATGTCTTGAGTACGTCTTCGAAACATACCTGGCATCGGGAATACCGCGGTTAAATTGAAAGTATACATCGACCTCCTACAGAATATAATTATCTTGCATATTTTTAAATGGAAGAATAATCCGCTTACTGCTTCAACGTGTATTGAGAAAATAATTGTAATTAATAAGGGGGAGAAAGGCGGGCCGGGTCAGATCCCGCATTTGTCTGCGCTGATTGAAAGATTCCGAAGACTACAAGGAACCCTTCGGAACAAGGGCCAGCTCCCCCTCCGTCCGGTTCATTGTAAATTAATTACCTGGAAATGAGAAATCTCCGGTGTACGTTCGCTTCCGCAACCGAACGAGCTCAATGGGAGGTAAAAAGTGTTCTTTGAGCGGCTCCTCGATACCCGATTGTCTTCCCAATTCGCTCGGAAGCCATTCAACCAGCGCCTCGACCTATAAATCCACCCACACCATCGAGAAACTACAGAATCCATTATCACAATGCTGTCTGACAATTTTGTTAAGCGATCGACCGATCTTCGAACACCTGAAACGCTTCTATCGTCGAATCGATTGCTAAACAAATGTTAAGAGATAGAGAAATAATTCTGCACTTTCACAGACAGAGTATGTCTCAAATGATTCCCCTCAATTACTGCAGGGTAATCATTAACTAGTTTATATTCATACATAATTAACTTTATATTTGTCGACTAAAATATGTTGCCATTTTTTGTTTATATTCAATTCATTACTTATTTGTTATAATTAAATATGTAAGAGAGAAAGAGATTTTTAGGCAGCCATAGAAATTATTTCAAAGTTGGAACAGCTGTGAAGCTTATGAACACGTTGAAGAAATATTGAACGACGAAAGAAAGAAAAAGAAATTGTTTTAAAAATTTTTATTTTCAATTTTTCATTTTTTATTTTCATTTTGGTTTAAATTTCGTTCATTTCCTGTGCCCAGTGCATTGTTTCCGCCGCCACGCTACCTCTGTAAAGATGTCTCGAGACAGGAAAACATCGCGAAATCTATAGAAGCATTAGAAAACGTTAAAAGTCGGGGGAAAACAATGAACGACGAATCTCGCGATTGCTAATCCGAGTCCGCGATTCTCTCGGAAAGAGTACTTTCTCTATGAGAGACGTCCGGAGATAGCGTAGACTGGCGCGTTCTTTTGAAACCCACGGCATGTGTTAATTTCCTGAATCGCAGGCGACCACTCGAGGCATCTACGCATATTTGAACAGAGCTTCTGTTGGCTGAAGAATCCGGGAGGATCTATTCGAAAGCGAAGACAAAAGAACCGTGAAGCGTTTCATCCGCTGATGAGTGTACAACAAAATGGCAATGCGGTGGTTCGAGCGCGGATAGTATCGCTAGAAAAATTGGGAGGAAAGCGAGGTGGATCGGTGCCGTGCGCACCGAAAGGCACCGAAAATTCGCGGGCCGGCTCTAATTGAATTAGAAAACAATTGTCACGCGTTGTCCGCCGCTGCAAAAGGTACACACGCGCGAGTCTACGCAAAGAGGAGAACCGTGTGAGGACTGGGAGGTGGCGGAGGAGGCGCGTTATTCGCATCGGCGCCTACGCAATTCCCCGCAGCCACGGCGGAATCTTCACCTGCTCAAATAGAGGCCCTCGAGGAGTCCGTCGTGTCATTGTGTTTGCATTATTATGTTAATCACAACGAAGGCAATAACAATGCGTCAACCTCGATTTAGGAAGCGGCTCGAAAAGGAACATATAGCTGAATAAATATTAGCTAAGCAAATCATTAGTTGGCTCCTCCTTTGGCTCTGCTATTCCGCCATCCAGAAGAGAAAGAGAGGGAGAGAGAGAGAAAGAGAGAGAGAGAGAGAGAGAGAGAGGAAGAGAGAAAAAGAGAGGAGAAACTAGCAACGCTGTATTCTTCTTTGCTCTCGCATAATACCGATCTCGCAACTCCCTCGAGTCACCGCAGCCCGCAACTTGCAAATTGAGCCTATCTATTCGCGGCGTCACAAGTGTTCTAGCAAACGACCTCGTGATGCCTAATTCGCGGAGCGTCACGCGATTTTCGACATTCTCCAGTTACATTGTATCCTTCGGATTCGGTTGTGTTTCGCAAATGGTTTCATTTTCTAAGGACGTTAAAATAGCTCTTGATACAGTATTTTGTAAATGATAATCAGATTTTTCTGTTCACTCTGAACGTTGAAATACCGACTTTCAATTTCTTAAAAAAGAAACGATATACATATTAGCTAATTAAGTATGGCATGCATAGATTTTATAGTCAAATATCAGTTTTCATGAAAACTGAAATATTAATGTGTTCTATAAGTTGTTTTATTCATTCTAAACAACGTGAAAATCAACTTTAAAATTTGTCTCATCTTATTTTAGGTGTTCGATCTTAAAGAAAGGATTTTAGCATATATACGAGTTACAAAGATTTACTAAACGAATTTTTTAAAATTATAGATGAAAAAGTTACAACGTAATTCTTAACTTTTTCGACGTTCCATGCCACAGCAAAAACTCAAGTCATTTAACCACTTCGGTACGAGCGTCGACTATAGTCGACGGCCACCGATGAACACGCACAGCCGAGTGTCGACTATAGTCGACGGCCGTGATATGAACGCACACGGCCGAGCATCGACTATAGTCGACTATAGTCGACTGCCAAGAACTTTTGCCTTATCTCTACAAATGCAGTGTTTACGTCCAGAAATACACATAAATAAGCTTTTCTCGTCAAAGATCTGTAAAAGAGCAAAACGGATTCACTGTCGATGCACGAAGTAGCATGCGCATGGTGAGTGCCGGCTGTGGGCACAGTTTCGTGGCCGATACGCGCCGTACCGAAGTGGTTAACAATAGAACTACCAAGCAAGTCAACATTTGAATACTTTTCTTTATTCAAGCGTACATTACAATACAGTATTCATTAGTGGCGACTAGGGTTCAACGGTGCTATCGTTGATCCAATCTTCAAGAGATGTTCGAATACTTTGTAAACCGACCGCATATTACTAGTCACGAGATAAAAAGCTTGGAGATCAGTCTGAAAGCTGACGAACGCCGCAACGAGCCCGGCAGTATGCACGAAGTCGAGAATCGAAGTCGAGAAGTCGCGGTCAGAGCCGCTGTGAGAAAACCTCGATGAAACCGTGCTCTAAAAAAGTGAACAAAGCCGCGGCACGCGATAAGTACATTGGAAATGGCGAAACGTGCCCGAAACAAGGACTCGTGGCACTAATAACGTTAGCGTAGCAGCGGGTCGGTCGAGTGGAGGCGTATCAAGGAGTAGGAAAGTGCTCAGCAGAGGCCACTCGTCGGAGCAGCTACCCCTAATACAGCGTTTCTGCGAGCTAACAGTCGAACTCGCGTACCAAACGTTGGTTCCCATCGGCCGGCAGTCATCGAACGCTCGTTCATCCCCGGCGCGGCGCGGCACGGCACGGTGTTCGGCTCCCCTTTCCACTCGTTCGTCACCAGGACCGCCCCTCACCCCTCGGCGACGTGTAACGCAATTACGATTGTTGTTTGAATGAACAATCAAGCGCCCTCGAGGCAAGCGCGCGCGCGCGCTCGCCCAATCATTCAATTTCGGCTGAATCGACTTCCAGACCCACCCACCCCCGCGCCCCAGCGGCCTCTTTCTCCGAGGAGAGCCGACGGGACACGGGAAGAACGAAGGAGCTCGCGAGCTCTCCGAGGTCGGCAGGAAAGAAAGGAGAAAGAAAGGGGAGAGGAAAAGTTCGGTTATTGTCGCGAGCAGAACGCTGACAAAGTAACTCTCCCTCTGGCCGTGACAGGGCATGTATTACCGGAAAAAGAAGCTAATAACAGCCGGCTGCTTATCGGCTACCTGCCGTTTGACGTGCCCCGCGAAACACACGGCGGACGACACCAACCCCGATCCATCTGCACCCGTGTCTCTCCGTGTCCGTGTCCGTGTCCGTGTCCGTGTCCGTGTCCCGCGTGTGACGGAGAACGAAAGCTTTCTTCGCGTGTACCGGGACACGCCTTGCGAAACCCGGTTATTAGTTCTCCGCGGGGGGGCCCCGCCTCGGCCGCTCATTCTTTTCACGTCGAGCCGAGTCCCCGGCACCATAAACGACCCCTCGTCCAATGGAGAAAGACCTCCGTTACTTCATCCGTGACGTCACCAGCCCGGGAATTTCACGACCACGGAATCCGATTGCTATCTCGCCGGAATAGAGTGTGAAAAAACTTTCTAATTGGAAAGCGGTTTCGGACCGTCCCGATCATCCGTTTAGCCACGTCCTCGGCGCTGGTCGCATGCCGATGACACGATTGTTTTCTCAATGATGACGTTGTAGCCCTTATGCGTCTCTGGCGTCAGGTGTTTTACGCTATTTTTAAGTTTCAAAATATACTTCTCCGTTAGTTTTAGAAAAGTTGATCGCAGATTTTTCAGATTCTTATCTTTTTTTTGACATGAAATACATTTATCTGTTATTTAATTTTTCACTTTACTTGATTGAACATTTTTCCACTGCAAGCATAAATATTAGTTTATTTTTAAGTTGAATAATAACACAAGTTAATAATTGTAACGTAAAAATGCAAAGCTTTCTTCGTTAAAGAGGGAAAATTGCTAAAAAGTAATTCCAATAAACTGCAAACTATATCTGAAAATTCAGTCGATGCAGGCTATATCTCGCCTACAGTTTTATTATTGACATTTCGGACGTTTGATCACGGTTCGAAAGAGTTCAGCTAGAGTTATTGAATAGGGTCGCGGCGCCTCGTTATTTCTAGCGGACGTCGTCGTTTAAATCACGCGATAGTCTTGGCGGAACGAATCCGCGGCCCGTAATTTAAGCCCCGTTTAAGCCCGCGATCCCCAAGCACCTTCCCAACAACCTAATATTCTCGCGGCTGATAAAGCGAAGTTTAAAGTCACGGGGATATTTAGCGGGAACGTTAATGCCCGGTCGTCGGATAAAAATCTATTATGTAGCTTCCCCCGTAACGGGCCTTGAAATATGAACTGCGCCGGGGGATCGCATGCGAATTACGGTGATCGTCGAGGTGCGATATATCGCTTTCACGCGGCAACGTTCCCTGGAAGGTCAGCAACGGGCTGCACCGTGGAATCGTTTGCCGTTAATGCAAACGAATCGTCGCGTTCGGCCCCTCGGCGCAGCCCCGCAGCTTAATCGTCGTGTTTTTCGTATTCCGAGATTTATGCGAATTCTCCACCTCCTCGGGCACCGTTCGGCAAATTAATGGCGGATCAAGGTGAAACCAGTCGCGATCAAAAGTATCAAATCCTGTCACGGGAACGGGACGCAGCGAACGTTCATTAGCAACGCGTACACGCACGCGAGAGGAAGTCCCTTTCGCAAGAGGAAATCGAACGAGATCGCCTCGATTCGATCGGAATCTGATGACGATTTTGTACCACTGCGATATTAACCCTTTGCTCTCGGTGTTATTCAACCTCCGTGATCTTCCTTCTGTAATAATATTCTCAGTATATAATATTGAACGGGAATAACTTTTATGAAGTTAAACGGAACGATGTTTTCCAAACATTCTATGTAGAATGACGATAAAAATAATAATGTTCTTCAACATTTTTTATGCAAATTTTAGATTACAATGACTTGTATGCATACTGATAATTTCAACAAAAATGGTTAACGAACGAGATTCTCATTATTTTTTTGTCGTTCCACTCAATTGCTATGTTTATCTTAAACTAATTCAGAAATTTAATGACTTTAAAAAAGATATTTCCCTTTACAAGGTGTCTACCGCATGTCACCGTTTTTATTTTGTTTATTTACTAAATATTAACAAGAATAATATAAACATGTAAATTATGACAATTTTAAATAGCATTGCACACGGTCTGCCCATAATGGCGAACGATAAAGATGAATTTCTGCTCTAAAATAAATATTCGGCGTCCGTGAAGGTACGATCTACAGAATGAAAGAAGATCGGAGGACTACACTTTCCAATGTTCACTTTCTCAAATTAATTAGTTTCAAGTGGACAGTGTCCTCGTTACTTTGTAAATCGGCGCGCGCGTTAAAAGTCTTGACAAAGAGGATGATGTTCGTCGTCGATCCTCAAAAATTAGCTTTCAAGCACTAGAAATCGCATAAGCACCCGCGGTCGGCTTACAAGTGCGTCTCGCGGACCTGCGGGCATTCATGCCAGGGTTCGAAACCAGTTTGCACAGAGCGCATACATTGTAAGTATAATCAATGAAGCATTATTTCCCATGAGTGGCATTCGAAACCCGTGAAACGAAACTTGCGTGCCCGAAGTCGGCTTGGATTCGCCTCTGCGCGTCGGACTTGATCCGGTGCCGTTGCTCTTGACAGCCGGTCGCATTTCCTCCGCCGATTAAACTGTGAACAGAGACAAAGCAAATCCCGTTGCAATCAATTTCGGTCGTTCGCGAACAACTATGAAATAAATACCACCGCAATCGAGTTCGACCATCCACGAACGACCGAGAGATAAATACCATTGCAATCAAGTTCGATCGTCCACGAACGACCGAGAGATAAATACCATTGCAATCAAGTTCGATCGTCCACGAACGGCTAAGAAATAAATTCCATTGCAATCTAAACACGTTTATATTTTCCATTTGTATGACTTCAAAATTTCGCTTAATTAATTAACATACCGGTCTCAATCATTTCGCGTCATTACAAATGGGCACGATGTAGGTAAAAAGAAATGTTTGCTTCTTTATTAAATCGATATGCTTGATAAAAATAAAAAACCATAGAGATCCATAACATACTGAAAAATTGATTACTTAGTCGTTTTAACTTTTTAATCGCTATTAACAATAATGTATAAAAAAGGTAACACTAATTGGTACGTGACAAATTTAAAAAGCTCCTTATATTTGACAGCGGATAACGTTTGAACTGTGACAGTCTTCGTTTTCTAGCAAAGAAGAATATTTTCTATACAGCTTAGTTTAGATAACTGAAAAAATCACATTCGCTTTATTGAAATTAATTGCTTAACAAATGCGAAATTATTGGTAGCTAAAAATTACAATTTCTGAATTATTTCACTGAACATTTCATTGTAATATTTCTAACGATTAAAAAGTTATAACAATTTGTTACTGAATTATTCAAATCACTGTACATCGTTGCGACAGCTCCAGTATTAGCCGGGAAGTTGTTTAGTTAACGCTGTATTGCATAAAAATGGCGACTTTAGTCCCTTCCACAATGAGGGATTCTAAAAATCGATCCAAATAAAATTCTGAATCGCACGCCGAAGCCGAGGGCCCCGCGTATCAGTCGCAGAGCCGAGTCGGCAGCTAGATCATGTTAGGCACCGTCCTCCCGGCGGCATCAGTCGGGACAGTTTGACTGCAGCTGGATGTCAAAGAGACAGGTTTCGCCGCGGGAAAAAAACGGGAGCACCTCGAACTAGAATCCGTATAAAGAAACCGAGCCTCCTACCCGCAGCAGATTCCTGTTAAGAAGACGTTACCCGGGAGATCGGTCGGATCGGATCGGATCGGATCGGATCGGGACGGGACGGGACGGGACGGGACACGGGGCGTTATCGGTGAAAAAATGCGCTCGCGCTGGCAAAAAGCGGAGCGTAACAGGCCAATTATCGTGTTTACATGAACAGCGAAGTCGGGTAGTCGGCGATTCCTGCGCGTATAAATACCGGTAACTTAGTTAAGTCGATGCTCGGTGCGTTTGGACCTAGAAAGGGGATAGAGGAACGAGGAGAAGAACGATCGGGCGAGCGAGCCGCGCGGCGAGGGACGCGGTGGAGAAGATAAAAGAGAAAGAAACGAGAAGCCGGGTAGAGCGAGAAGAGGAGGAAACTGGGATGTCGGTGGGAGAGAAAGAGAGATCGCGTGAGTGAGTGCGAGCTGCTGGAGGGAAAGAAGGGAGGAACGGGTGAACGGGTGAACGGCCTGCCGCGTCCTTGCGAACCACCTGACCACACCGGCCGTGCCGCCACCACTCGGCCTCTCCAGCATCCTTCCAGCGGCTACGGACTCGCCTTCCAACCGGCAAACGGCTCACCTACCGGACTCCTACCTGACCGATCGCATGCGTACCTGTGCTCCGGGCCCGATCCTCGACGCGCCGGCTCCGATTGTTCCCGGATCCTCGATTCCCGCTACTCCCGAACCTGACCCCCGATCCGCGCTCTTTAATCAGCTGCGAGGTCCTAGACCTGTTAGGGCACACCAGCTCTGTGGCACGTACCTCTTCCACGCTGCTTTCCGCGAGCTGACTACGGCGCATCCTCGTTGCACAGGCACCACAAGCTGTACGGAAGATAGTGGTCCACTTGTCATCTTTATCTTTCTAATCTCTCGAATTCTGTTACGAAAGACTGGCGTTCGAATAGCAGAGGATCGCTAAAAGTCATTTAATAAGTAGACAGCGAATTTTCTACATTTATAATCAAAATGAAAAACAAGTCGTGAACACGATAGATAAATTTAAGAACACTGTTATCTTCAATTTAATACAATTGATAGAAAACATGGTTTCTTATTTAATTTATTGTATTTAACTGTATTTATTTCGCTTGCAACGGTTTCCATAGTCCGTACGACGGAGTCCAACTAGTTCGACGCACGATAATCGCGGATCGCCTTTAACTCACAAAGTGGATCGTGATGCGGAAAAGTATTCGACGGATAATGACAGCGATTGTTAGAGACGTTAGCCCAGAGAGCGAGGGAAGATTCGATCGAAGTTCGGATAGCTAGGAAAGCCGGCAGATTCGGACGTGTTACACGTAAAAAGCGTAGATGGAGGCGATAATTTCCTCGTGCGTGTCGACTCCGAGAGCTTGAACGTAGATTTTGCATACTTTTTTGGCAGCGGGATACTTCTTTAGGAGACCAGACGTGCCGAGATAGCAGCCTATTTCGCGACTCTGTAATTAAAAGCCGAAGAAACTGAGCCACGAGGTCTTAATGAAGCTAGCCGTAACGCTAACGAGGCTGAAGAAGTATGAAAGCGGCGCGTTTTGTAGATTGTATCTATCAAGGCATTTCTATTTTACAGAAATGGACGGGTGCGGTGTTAATAAGGGAGAGCATGTGACTCTGCTGCTTACCGTAGATAATTGCAAACGTTTGCAGGGTTGCTTCGGGAAGACCTCGTTAACATAGTGCAATCCGGTTGGCAAGGTTGCAAAGTACTCCGACGTCCGAAACATTTCCTTATTTAGATGTCCTGCCATTTTATTAGCCACCGAAGAATCATCGAATCAAAAATAAAGACACGAGGGAGAAAGTTGACATTCCTAACTGGATACATAGGGCAGAGTGTTATACGTTAATTGGATGAATATCTGATCGCAAGTTGCGATTTTACTTCAGCTTTGATTTTCTTGCTTCGCTTACTATAGCATAAAAGTAAAATATGTGTTTGTCGACGGAGCGTCGCCTTAATATTAACTAGGTCTATAGTTGAATATACTTGGAATTCTAAATTATACACAAATCAGATATTACTGACTATATCTCGTCCTTATCGTTTACGATTTATAATTGCTCCAACAAAAATAATCCAAACAGTAGCCAACGTAAAAAGTAGACATTAATCGACCGAGTAAATATTCATTACATGATAATTTAAATAAGACAATTACCTGTTACTTGTAAGTTTGACTAGAAGAAAAAAATTACTTATCAGCTAATTCGTATAAAAGATAGCATTTTATCTTGAAATGATAAATTAATTATTCGTGTAATTATTTAAACGATTTAATTGAACAAACAGTATAATTATTATTTGCAAACGAAATACCAATTTCATTTGCAATTTGTTATTTATTAATTAAAATGAAGTCCGCTCAATTCTGCTAATCGGTCACTGTCGATTGGCGAAGAGAGGGGTTCCAGACGATCTATCCAATGAAATCGGTATATACTATGCATAAAAATGCGTAAGTTCATCTTACGCGCGAGTCGTCTGCTAAAGGAGCCTAAAGTGGTAGCTGCCGACAGGATCGTCCGTGGTAATGGTAGTTAGACCGGTGGCAGAGGTTCGATCGCGAACGAACAGAGACGATAATGCCCGGCCACCATCGGGCTCCCTTTATCCGCAACACGGAGCCTTACTCCCAGATAAAGCGAAAGGTTTTTCCTATTAGGACGCGGGGAGAAACAGTTGTATTTTCCGCGGCGTATCCCGGCGCGAGACATTTTCGTCGGCGCTGGCTGTTTATTGGCAAGAAGGAAGTTGTAATTCGCGGATAAGGCGAGCCTAGGCGCCCATCAAAATCGCGAATATCGGCGAGCTAGCAGAGCCTCGCGCCATTTAGGTCCTCCAGAAATGCGAGTCGCCAGTTTCCGCCGTTGCATTAATATGCTAATAACGCGTGGGCGTTCTTAAGAAGCGAGGAAGCGTACGCGAGACCATTTTTGGTCGCGGTCCGACGTAACGGGCCAGTTCCCTGGTGTCTTTCTCTTTGCGGCACAGCCTGGAAAACTGACACTATACAGGGTGAGTCGTATCGCGCTTGAATTATCCGAAGAATTCGATGCAAACGTACCACGGTGCCAAAATTGCGGAGATCTCATTCTTACGAGGCGCGAGCATCGCCTTCAGCCTTTCAAATTGGACACCCAGTATCTTACGCAAAATACTGTGTCTAAAAGTACTATGATATACAGTGCTTGCTCGCGACTTCACTAGCCAACTAATAACGCATAGAAATTAAGGAGGGTTAACAGCTTATTTTATTCTTACAATAAGTAATCTTTTAGTCAGCAAACCTTACTTTTCTTCAATTCTAATTGTTGTAATATGACGTACGAAATTGAAAAATTTCCATAAAGCATTACAGAGATATTAAACAACGAACTCCTTTTTACAATCAACCAAATGATACTCGTGAATTTTGTATACATCCAAAATTCTTGAGAAACAAAGTACCTCGTATGGAGAACAGTATTATGAAAAATTTAGTACATCGAAATAAAAACATTATTTTGAATAACATTCATCAGACTATTCGGTCGGGCTTTCGCGTCTGCGGTTGGTGATTCGGGAGTAACTGGAAGCGGTCGCGTTGGGAGAACCACCCTGTATATCGGCGAGCAGGTTTTTCCAGGCAAGGGTGACGTTATCAATCCGGACAGTTGTTACGGTATCGAGATCGTCCGCGATAAAGCCCGCGGACGCCGGACAAAGCGTCGTTTGCGAACCCTGGAATTCAGCTCCGATTTCTACGCGGGCCCGCGAAGAACCGCGACGGAATTTACGGCGTCATTGTTGGTCCTATTGTAGTTTCCGAGCGACGCGATGCAGAGCGTGGGCGATGCCGCGACGGCGGACACCACGGTTTGCGGAAACTTCGGGCATAGATTTCGCGGTAACGAGTATTCAAAGTTCACAGGTGACGTTTCGGAGGTGTGACAACGGATCGGCGCGGTGCTCTCGCTATGGGAACGGGTGCAGGTCGAGCCAAATGCTACAGTCCGTTGCAAAAGTCTCTGTACACCTGTTCTAATTAAATCGTTTAAGAACAATTCATTCGTTGACAGACGACAGATTTTAGTGGACAATTTATAAAATTGTTTCTCTATGATCATATGAATTCTGAATTACATAAAATGGCTCTGATGTTTTAATCTTAGAATTTCGTAAAATCATTGTGATTTTTTAATATTTACAGTGATCGTATGAATTGTGAAGTTCATAAATCCGTGTGACTTTTTAATTCTTCATCGAATCTTTGTGATTTTGCAATGTATCCTCTTCATTAACTAATTATTAAGTAACCATATTATATAATCTACATACTATTCTATACTATACTGGACTACATGTTACATACTTTAAATTATTAAGTAACTATATTAACTAATTTGATCTCTTTCGATATAACTAGGTTAACAGTGAATAATTTGCGAAGTTTCTACTGGTTCTATTAAAATTATATTAATATTAATTAATATACTAACATTCTATATTTTACATTAAAATTAGACACGTCCACAGAACAAAACGACCAAAGCCAAAATGCTTGAAATTATTGTCGAACGCTTCAAAATTGATACATTTCTACAGAAAAACGTTTTCAAAAGATTGCAAAGCTTTCGCATGAAATTGCTTAGAGCGTTGCGTGTTTGCGCAAACTTTTGCGGCCGACTGTAGTCGGATAAATCTCTGTGTCGAACGTTCGGCTATCTCAGACACGTTCATTGACGCGGTATCAGTGAAAGTAACAGATTCGCCGCTCGGTTCGCCGACGATGAAATTTACTTTAGCGAGCCCTCCTCCGCGAAAGTCTGAAGGCCCATTCATACGGCCGTCCTAGACGAAGACGCCAGGCAACTTTGAAGAAATACGAGCGATGGCGGTTCATAAATCTTGGCCGCGCAACCGAAGACACCCGACGAAACACGGGCCCGTTCCCGGCCCGTTGTTTGTTTTCTCGCGAATGGCAAAGTATGCGGTTTTAAGGACCGGCCCGAAAGCCACGGGGGAATCCCGAGGGCTAATGATCTATCATCTCCTTATTCCGAGCTCCCAAGTGGCTACTTAACGACTTTACGGCTGGCTGCTGACCGGGAACGCCCACGTGGCACAGGTATCCAAGATGTCGAGCGACTGCGAATTGATCAGCCGCACTATTAATAGAGCAAACACTACCTGTGGAAAGATGGTGTCGGTCAGCTAGGAATGCCTCTGAGGAGCCACCGCTAATGCGGCTAGTATTTCATCGGAAATCTCGCGTACGTTCCACCGAATCTCTCCGAGACTAGAAAGTGAATGACAGAGGATGCATTTTAGTCTCTGAAGAACAACTTCTTTGTCAACGAGATACATTTTCCTAGTGGCCAGGAAAGACGACATTCTGATATTCTTCAAATTCTAAACTTCGTCAGAATTTTGATATTATTTTTAATCATCATTTAGTATCATTTGTAGAATTTTCATAAATATTATTCACACGATCTTTTAATGTACTACAATTCAGCTGGACACTAGTGATAGCTAGAGCTGCTATTTTTGTATGATTAGGTCGCGTTCGTTCGCAATCAAAGTGATTTTTTTACAATGATCCTGGGTCTTTTTCGAATACTTTTAATTGGAGAAGAATGGTACTAACTTGAACTTAAATTTCGTCAACTAATAGAAGTGTGAACATTATCCCATAAATGATTGCAAATGACAGTATATACAATATTTATATATTATATTATATTATATATATTTATTACATTATAATATAATAGTAGGAAAGTCAGTTTTTATAAATTCCTTCTTTTTACTGATTTAAATAGCGTGTGTAGCGTAAAACTATCACAATTTATTGTTGTAAAATCGAGACGAAGAATTAATTCAGTTATTTTTAATTTTCGTACAAACTACGTACTGAAGCATTTTATAAAAAATAATTCATAAATCAAGACTCACGATCAAATAAACTATGTAACATGGATTTTGTACATTTACGACAAAAATAAGTAGGCATTAGAAGAATTTAAGGATACCGTTACATTATAATTAGTTCACTACAATTACTAGAATAGGACAAATATTTCTTATTATCCATTCTTACAATGGACTTAGACAATTTTTATTTTGGATAAAAATCCGCAGTAAATACAGTCGTAAGAAAAATATAACGATCATGAATAATGTAGTTAGTAAATTATTGCATATATAGTAAAATATCACTGTAACGATCATGAATAAACTCCAATCATGACCGCGGTCGTGATTATGCGATTTCGGTAACAAATCACGACTACTGATTAATTACGCTATCTTCACCGGACGCTGACATTCGACAAATTTCCCCGCGAGGTTATCCGACTTTCTTAAAACTCTGGCTAATTCAGCTCGGCCTCCGGAAGAATCATCCCCTAAATTGTCCCCCACCTGTTGCATTCGGGGCTGAACCGCCATGGAGGTCTCTATAAAGCAGGGACCTAATCCTTGGCCATTCTGATCCAGGACCGCGGGCCAGCCGATCGGTCACACGAGCCGGCCAGGTGATTCAGAGGATTTCGGCCGGTCGTAAATTGCCGAAACGGGGAAGAATGTTTAACGGACATTATATTTTCTGGGGACGGTTCATTTAACATCGTCGGATTCCACCCGGCGGGAGGAATGCCGGCGTTTCGAGTCGAAAACGCTGAAACCGTGGGCTGGTGCGCGCGAGACGGAGAACCCGGCGAAGAAAAAGACAGTGACGTAGTACCCACCTTCGTAGGAATCTCGTGTCATCTACCAGGTACTTCTCTCCTGCTACCTCTGAATCATCGTCCTTTGTCTTCTCCCCGGATCCCCTTCGTATCTGTCCGGTCTAGCCGCGAGTCCTTCGACCTCCGTGTCAAATCGCCCAGCCCCTTTCTTATCAATTAAACGAACCCCGGGGATAATGGACACTTTGGCCTGACCACAGGGTCTTGGATCGTCGAGCTCCTAGCGAAATTTATTAGCCTTTTGTTCTTTAAATTTTATTACTTTCTTTTTCATTTTTAGCTTATGGTACACGATGATGTGTTGTGTTCGAGAAAATAACCTCAGCAAGAGATTTTGTCTGCATGTAGAGACGCTTCAAAAACTAGAATGACACCTTTTCAAAAACAATAATTTTTTTTAAAGCTACATTAAGTGAATCTTTTTCAGTTGATATGACTATTAGAAATAAATGCTAGACAGTGACTAATATAATTTTTATGTAATTTTGCCATTACTGAGAATGACAAAAAAGCTACATGACCTGAAAGAGAATCCAAACAGGAATACGAATTAAGAAATAAAACTGTTATTTATTAGAACTATTAAGGAAAGCGCATTTTTTAGAGCGAGGGGAGAAAATGAGAAGCTATAAAAGGCTTATCCGCCTTGATCTCCTTATGTGGCTTGTCTTGAGTGGGCGAGGCTTCGTTGCTCCTCTTTTGGGCAGATCTAGTGTCGCTTAAAGTAATCTACCATAATCTGTACATAGCGTTGCAGCAGACAAAACGATGCCACCAAAGAAGTGTAAGAGAATCAGAAGACTATCTTGCTGTCTCTGTGTAGAATGTTTTCGCAGAGCCGGAACAGTGCCATAAAAAGAAGGCGCGCCAGCAGCACGCTGCAGTCCTTAATTAGTCCTTGCGTTGCAGTTTGTGGATGCGTTTATAGCCTAGAGAATTTACGGAGGTTCGACTGAGTAATTTCGTTGGCTTGAAGAAGCGCGAAAAGTACAGTTGAAATTTATTATACATAAACGCGCGACTAATGTAAAATTACTCGAGCACAAACAACGGCACCCGCTCTATATATTCCATGAAATCGAGCATAAACTTAGTCAAACTCGGGGATGATGAATTTTTAAGGGCCCGGTATGGCTGCTTAAACTTTTACGCGACTCCTGCAACTCATCCTCAACTAATGCGCGAGATTTTACCGAGGTTTCTGTCACGGTCCGGCGAATACGTTGCTCGTGGCCTGTAACTACCTGACAGTATCGACTCAAAGCGCTATAACAAGTATCAGATGTCTCGACATTTTTTTAGCCGATCTAGTCTTTCTTGCAATCCTTCATTATCCACTCAGCTTTGACTTATTAATTCGATTAATCAGTTTTCTGTTTTTGACGAGTAATACAAAATGTTGCCGTTTAAGGAGGATATAGTATACTTTGATATTCTTTATTAAATTATATACCGGGTATATGTGGTCAATTTGATCACCAATTATTTTTCGTTTCCTATAAACACTATTTTGTCAGTATTTGTTGGGCTGACATTTATCATGAAAATCGTTGAGATTTAAGAATATGCAAGTCCAGCGAATACTGCTAAAATTGTATGTGAAACATCTTTCAATTGCCCTACATGTATTGTATGAGTATTTGAACAAAATATGGTAAAATTCAAACGAAATACTATAATTACTTGCACAATTCCCGAGGAGATTGCGACAACAAACTGGTTAATGGATAGTAAATAAAGTGAGACAGATTACGTTTTCTGAATTGAATTAAATCGTGCGATGGTTTTGTAATGATCGAGTATGCCAACCGAGTCCAGATAACTGGATGAAGCCAAGAGAGCTTTAATAATTGAATAAAGCTAAGAGAGTCCCGCAAATGCATCCGAAACTACGGCAAATCAATTGGAAAGGAAAACAATAAAACGATTCCCTGAATCTGTTCGCAGAACGGTGTGCTTCCTGATGTTCGCCGTAATTGTTCGCCGGTGGATGGGGTCGTCACGGCCATAAACCCGATCAGCTGGAAGGAGATTCGAAGCCGGTGAGTCGAGAAGCACCTGCTTATTGCGCTTATTCATTCACCCCTGTCCTACCGCTCTGTTCTCAATGGAACGAGCCGGCATCGAAAATCGCCTCGGTTTTCTCATCGTTTAACCCTTTGATTCATAAATATGTCCCTTTCGAGAATCTGCCGGTAAAAGGAAAATGGGATTACAGTGGTAAGTGGGCTCAATGCATTTTCTCGACGGGATCAAACGAACCCGCACTCACCTATCCATATAGACTGCCCGGATATATTTATATATTTATTTATTTATTTATTTATTTATTTATTTATTTATTTATTTATTTATTTATTATTTATTTATTATACGTATATACATGTTCTAGAATTTTTATCCTAACAAAAATATTGAAATTTATACAATTATATAAAAATGATACAGAATCATTATGAGATCGTAAGAGTAGTAAAGCGTTGCGTTTTTATTTTAGAAGTTCTATCATTCGCATAATTTATTTAATGTAATAAAGATTCTATTAAAACAATTGATTAGTTAGTTCTATACAGTTCGTTAATAGTTATAAGCTATAGAGTTGTAACTATAAAGTTATAGCTATAAAGCTATATTTTTATCAACAAATGATATGTTAGAACAACCCAGGATGTATTCTCACTTCTCGAGTACTTGGACTTCTGATTTTGCAAAAGTCGCTGATATTCGAACTGTTGTTATTAAGTAAAACAGAATCGTAGAACACATTCGCATGCTCATTTTAAAGCTTGAAGCCTCTACGATACAGTGATATATGATTTTTAGTAATCGATGTAACTTTTAATTCAACATTTTCCCTGCATCCTACATAATCTCGTACAACAATATTTTCGTAGGACGAAAACTATTCGTATTATTTTTTAGAAAAGTAAACATTTTGTTAGGTAATAGTTAATCACTATCTAGTCGCAAGTTCCTTGCAGAGATCTTGAGAATTAATCAAAACTATCTAAACTATAATTTTCAATAATTTTCGATCAAGACGTCCGGTTGAAAGTCCGTCGACCGTGTTCGATTTACATGCACCACGATTGTCAGCGACAAACTCTCGGACAAATCCCATGATACAGCGGTCCAGGTTGTCACTGGTTCGCGTGCCGTTCGTATGAAAATAGCTTGATTTTACATACGGCACAGGAAACAACTCGGGGTCCACGTGAAATCGTGTCGGCCGCACGTGGCACCGGGTCCCGTCCAGGCTCGGTCAAAAGGCGCCGAGCGAAAAATCCGCTCGAGTTACATACCGGCGTGCCGCGGACACGCGCGGACAATTACAGCCGGCGCTGGACACGATTTTACAATAACTCAATTCATTTCCGAGGCTGCACGCAAGAACGGTCTGTACGGTTCCGCAAAAAAACCCGCGGCTCGATATAGTTATTGCCGGACTGCGCGTTCACCTGAACAGGTCAGTCCGGTCGGAGAACGGAGCTCGCTATGCTCCGAACAAAAAGCATAGGTACTTTTATTTCAATAAGGTTGTACCGCGGGACTCGCTGCTCAGTTTTGTATACGGAAATGTTTTTTGAAATTTATACAGGTGTCCCGATAGTAATCAAACTGTTGCTGCAACGAACGTGGTAATACATATACAATATTGTATATGCAGTATATTGCGAATCAACTTCTTGTACTCGATACAGTCTTATTCCAAATTCTACTTAACTAGAGTAAATATTTGCAGTGTAACGTCATATGTTAGTGTTAACTTTATATGTTAGTTGAAACGTTGCTTACTACTTCGTGAATAACTATGTTCATGTATACTATTGTTAAACGACTAAAAAATGTGCATATACATAGGTAAACTGTAAAACATGAAAGCCGCAATTAATAATGATTTGTCTTTATCACACAGTACTTCAATGTTCTTAACGCACTGCGTCATTGCATGCAAATGATACAATATATAAAAGAATGTTGATGTATTGGCGTTTAACTGTCAATTAACTGGTGTTTACATTAATTGAGGTTTAAATATGTTATATACCAATGTATAAAAAAATTGTATGAAACAAAGGTTGATCTATTTTACATAAAAATTGCTATATACAAAATGCCTCTCCCAACAAAAGATAAAAATAACCTTGCGAGGAATTTTCTTCAATCACCCCTCAAGAACTCGAACATTTTTATCGCCGAAGTAATACGTAACGTTTCCAAGAAAATATCAAACGATAAAAGATTGAAAACAATAGTTTAACATAAGATTTGCGGTGTTTAGTAACAGTAAGAGGTTTATTCTGATTTTTAATCAGTGAACACTGCTTTTCTACGAGAAAATAAATAACTCATAGATGTATCTTCGCAGTCTGAATAATCGTGAATTCAAAAATTTGATAAATGATTGTATCCATGCAGATCTGATAAAGCGAAAACAGATCGATAGTATAAGAACTAGCAGTTCCATTATGTATATGGTTTAATAATGGGAGACGTTTGAGTGAAAAGGGTTAACGCGTTGCTCGTCTAAATACGCTAGGCGCCGAGGTTTCTACGATAGGTAGATAAAGGCAACAAACAAACAGGGGCGAGAACATCGGGAATCGCGCGTGGAGGTACGCTACCAAGACCCGAATGGAGAACGACGAAAGAGAGAAGAGGGGCGCGGGGCCGGGGCCGGGTACAATAATCGGTCCCGCAGTGCATTGGAGTGTTTGCAAAAGCGTCGATATCTAATCGGCGAAATGCTCGGTCGAAAAGTAAACCGGAGAACAGGGTGGAGCACCGGTCAGGCATGCACCGTCTCCGTTCGGTCGTCTCGGCGTTTTCGTTCGGCGCTGGTTGCCCGCTCGCATGGGAGCGGAGAAGACGGGTTGGTCGTCTGCAGACGGGAGAAAGAGAGATTCTGTTCGCGGGAATACCTGCCAGTGCACGCACTGTTCGTCCGCTGGTTCGTCGGTTCGTTGGTTCGTCGGGTTGGTTCGGTGGACCCGGTTCGCTTCTACGTTTACATACGGGGGACCGTCCTCTCTCGCTACACAGGCTCGGGTCGTACGCACCTTCCTTCGGCTCTGCACACACGCGCGCGTCACCCAGGCATCGGGCCCCGCGTTCGCGTGCACACACCGCCGCCCGTATTGTATAATGCAGCCATTGATAGCCGTCCTCTCTTTCACGCACGCGATCTGTTGCAGTCGCTGCAACCCGTGTCCGGTGACAGCGTCCAGTGTCCAGTCTCCCTCCCGGTGAGTGTCCACAAGATTTATTTTCCCATGCGATATACGGGGTGGCACCGCGAAAACTGGACCCGATCCCTCGACACGGTTCTCCGTTACCTGTCCAGGAACGCGAACGCGAACGCGAACATAAACGCGAACGTGAACGCGATCGCGAACGCGGGTAAAAGATACACCGAACGACGACCCCAGGAGGGTGGCCGCCGCTAGGGATCAGTCTCCTCTCGCCAACGACCGGTGAATAGAGCCTAGAATCGGGCCCGATTTATATGCCCCGCCGTCCCTCATGGTTCTGCCGTTTCCGGTGTATGTGTGCCTCTGTGTACCTGTGTGCCCCCCACGTGAGAGACAACACAGTGCTGCGGGAGTGACGAACTTGCGCCAGACCTACGAATTATGGGACTCATGGACCTCATTAGGTACGTAAACTCGGCTTTTGCTTCATTTCTGTGCGATGGCTGCTTCTCTTCGTTTGCTATTGTCTCTACGATTTCTGTAAAGGGAATCTTCCTCTCGACTGATTTGATATTGCGTTGAAGTAGCCAATACCGTGTAGTTGTTATCTTTTCGCGGCGAAGTGTCTTGAACGTGGGAAGCAGATACGGCAATGACAATTTTCTCACAGTTTTGTAATGTGTGAAATCATCGTAGGCTCGACTAAGTTATGTCAAGGTTAGCAATAACAATAACTTTCAAGTAATCTGATAATCCTATCGTAGTACTATCAACTGATTTTGCATCGTGCAATTGATAAAGACAACGTTGGTTTTGCCTAAATATTCGCATTCTATCATCGTATGTAATTCTACTTATAAACATATTTTCTAACGCGCGGCTTCCACACGCGTTCATTTTGCTATAGATCAATGAAGCACGTGTGAAGTTAAAGCAATTGTCAGAATCTAGTTAGTCAGATAATACGAAACAAGATTTCTGCTCCGAGTTCTAATAGATCCCGCTGTTCCAGTGTTAACCCCTTGTCGTACTTTAACGAGTCAGACTTGTGATGGAGATTTTTAGTAATAAGCAGTTAGGTGTGAATGTTTATCCGTTCCTTTATGTAGTAATCAAAGTTTATTCTCTTGTCAATAATATTTAAACATTCAAATAGATGTAAGCACACGATGAATATTAAATTCCTTTCTCTCCTAAGAAATTAATGCGATCGTAAGAATTCTGAGCATAGTAATTGCAAAGAAAACGGTACGGTAAGAGGTTAACCTTTTAGATACGGCAGGATTTTGCGCAAATAAAGTTTTTCGTAACTAAATTACGATTTTCTCTTAATATATATTTTTTCCGGATATCTATATATAGTACTAATAACATATATTCTTTTCTTAATATATTGTATATACACACTTTTACTTTAATTGTTTGCTTTAATAAATAATAAAACAATTGAGTAAAGCACGAGCAATTCGCGAAAGCCACTATAGTGGCGCGTAGTATCTAAAAGGTTAAAGAACATAAAGGAACATAAAGGAATATAAGGAACAAAAAGAACGTAAAGAACATAAAGAACATAACCGTATTAAAAATAATTGTATTGAATCGAAGTGCTCGAAGTATGCGCGATGTGCGGTTGAATTTTTGATACTCCGCGATATCGAAGCAGATAATGGCAAGAATTATCCACCCCCCCAAAAGCCTTGGCCGCGGTGGTCTACAAGGAAGACCCAGACCCTGATAAGTTCGCAGCCTTGAATGTGGTCTGATAGCGAACGCATACAAGCGAAAGTTCGAGCGAAAAAAAATACCTCTTCAGAGAAGCTTCACTTTGTTGCAAATAATATTGCTGGAACTATTGACACCTCTTTCTTCATTTTCGACGGTGACGCAATCTATCAAACAAGATCAACGCGCTCGTACGTTTACAATTTGCGTAGGTTGCGTGTTCGGTTTACTTTTCTCCGTTTCTTCGTCGAACACTAGAAATAACTAGTTTAGTAGCTTGGTCTTATACAAATATCAACGGAACGTATCATACGCAAGTATCGCATACAGAGTGATGATTCTGTGCTGAATATACGTTAAAAAATAGGACAAAATTTGGCATAACATTATTTTATTCCTAGTTTGGTTTTCGAGAAAATCGACTTTAAAGTTCGTTCATTGTGAAGAATTCAATTGTCGTCTATTGCCCGAGATAGTATTTACAAACATTAATTTCTTACGAAATGTTTGCATTATTGTTCGTGTTTATCGCAACTAAATTCACCGTAAAGATAAACAAACACTAAAGTCGATTTTCTCGAAAACAGAGCCCGGGATAAAAAAATATTACAGCAAAATTGTTGTCTTATTTTTCACATAGGATCAGCCCGTCTCTGTTAATAGTACAAATACTAGTTCACCCAGTACGTATCCAATGATAAACATCAAGCAAAAGAGAAATTACAATGTTTAATACTTGTAATTAAATTAAAGACAACGACAAATATTAGAATTTTTAGAATTATTTAGAAAATAGAAACTTTTAAAACCACAATAACGACGCGTTCGGACCTGGAAAAGGATCGTTCAGTAATGCTTATTGTTTATAAACTTGGAGTAATGTGCATGATAAATAAAAAGAGCCGTAGATGATGTAGCCAATAAAAAAATAGGGTCGCCGGAATGTTCGTTTCGAATCTTTCATATGAATTCAATGAAACGGACTTTCTGAACGGTCTAACTTTATTTATACGATTTATTAAAAATAGATAGTCTATCTTCGGCGACTGTCTTCAATGTATTCGGTTAGATAGAGAAGGACAATGGCGATAATTCAGCATAAACCGCAGAGACAAAGGCGCACGGGGGAGAAGCAGGCGGCCGCTTCCGCCATTAATTGCAAGTGCGTCACGATTCGTCGTTATTTTCTCGATCTCGATCTCGATCCGCGCCGGATCACTTTCCAGCGCCGTCTTTCTGGGAGGCTGCGGTACTTAACGAGCAGATCGCTTTCAGCCTGGACGCGGTCGCGATCGATTTACAAGCGCCGCGCTGCGGAACCGTACGGTCCTCTCGCTTCGCGATCGGCGCTCGTTCGAATTTCGCGCCTCGATCGTCTACCATCCCCGTAAGATCCATCGGATTGCCGACGGGAAACCGCGATTCGATGAAATTGCGCAAACTGTATCGCATTACCGCCGCCAGTTCACGATTCTCAGTTGCGTGAATCGTTTCGGGTGCATTCTTGCAGTGGACATGGTCTTACGTACGCAACAATTCTGCGATTTTCTATTATGCAATTGGAAATATTTATTCTATTTTAGAGGCGAACAATGAGTGAGTGTGCATTACATATAATTGCACTCGTTCCACTTGCGCCTGCAGGTTCTTTTATTGTCCTGGTAGAATTCAAGGGTTTTTTCCAAAATTGTATCCATTTCAGCGCAACTTGTTGCACTCGATTTTTTAATCTTTTCCTGTATTATCGTTTTCGTAGCTGCAATGATTGAAATTTCTTTATTTCCAATAATTTAGTAAGATAACATGTTCACATTTGTTTTAATTAGTACTTTACTTGCCGGCTGTTTTCTAATAATTCTATAAAATTGTTTAGAAACTACGATAATCTCATCAGTAAGCCGCCGAGTTACTTGGATGAATATAATGTAGTAAGTTCCTTTGATATTGTTACTTGCAAGATAAGTATCGAGCTTATTGAGACGCAGTTCAGACACTCGAAGGTTTATTGATAGGCTTCCGACGAAAAAAATATTAAAACATTTTGAAAGTAAAATAAATATTGATAACTAGACTGTGGATCGTCTTACAAAATAATAATTCTCTTATTAAGAATTTCAACCTGTTCAAAATAATGCGCCATTTTAGTTAGAAAAGCATGAAGTTTTCTTTGAAACACGAAGTATTCTTTAATAGAATAAATCCATTTATATTTAGCGCACGCATCCTGGTAGCAATTCGTATATCCGCCTGTTACATTACGATAAGAAGAGGGATCAATAGATCGGCCGCAGCATTTCTGAATTATAGGCGGCTTAGAATCACCGGAGAACATCGGCTAAGGAATGCGCGACAATAAACACACGAAAGAAAGGTTACAGCTCCATTATCCGCGAATCTATAAATAAGAAATAGCGATATTTAAGGGCGTGCCATCTATTTGTCCTGGACTGTAATTCTGTCAACGAGCCGAGCTAACACGATGCTCCACGGTGGAATCGTAAACGTGAATGGAACCATTTGCGCTCGAGTTTTCGTTTATGGCCGCGAGGATACTTAACCCGTTTATACAACGCTCCTATGAGAGATTATTATAGAAATTGATCTCACCGGTTGCCCCGATCGAAGGGAATGCGCGATGATCGCGAGAAATAGTCTACCACTCGTAAAGCCTCTCATATTTTCGACCAGCTTCTTCTGCCAGCGCGCGTTCACGCTTCTCGCTGAATTTCATTTTCAATTAATTGAAACGGAGATCTCGCCAAGGAATTTTGTGTAATTGACAGAAGTCGGTAGAATCGCGGGATGCCGTTAGTTAATTCGCCATTCGTTTCAGTGATCGATTAGATATCCGGCTTGTCATTTTGATCGCGCGTGTAAAATCGCCTCAGAGACGCGCATGAAATATTACGCGATTCGATGAATCCCTGCCTCGTTGTATCTCGTCGCGTTAAGTATTACCGCGAGGAGTATAATATGTTGCACAATCCCTGTTTAACGAAATCTGTGAGTCACTGCATCTGTTGGTCCCTGGGCTGCTAATTCAATTACGATCGGTCCACCAATCTTCTGTTGACGGAGCAATTCTCTGTTTTTCGGAACACGTGTAACACTTGCTCCTAAATGTCGAGCACTGTTCTTTAATATACACGTACAACTTCTTTAAAAATTTTACATTTTATCAGGCGAACACTAGTATGGGATCTATTATTTAGTTACCATTATAGAATAAATACTCATCGATTAGTTTTGACTAAACTGTTCGCATTCCAATATAATAAAGAACTCGAATCTGACCTGGGTAGATAATTATTTAAAATAGTATACTTCGAACCGTTCATGCCGACGCTGTTGTTTGAAAATGGCGATAAGCCAGCAACGAAGTTTTATTTGAAGAAATCTTTGCGGCAATTTGTCTTAACAAATTCCAGCAGAGTTGTCAGTATAAACGGACTCGCATCTGATAATTATTATAGATAACCAAATCATTTTGAAGAAGAATTTAAATATCGTCTCGACTATTTATATCAAGTAATTGCAAGACAAAATAACGCATTATCTAAAATAATATATCAATTGATATTATTTTAAAAGTGATCACTAGCTTGGAAATAATTATAAAACAAAATGTTATTCGTAATAATTAGAAGTAATATTTCCAATAACATCGTTTCAACCAGGTCCGTTTCAGACATCGGAGCTTCGAATAATCAGGGCGCTGCTGTCCTCCGCCTAAAATTCCCGGACTAGAGTCTCTAAACAGCTCGGAAAGAATGAGCTATCATGTCAGGGGAAAATAAAAGAATATTTCGCGTTCACCGCGAGTACGGCGCCGGGGCGAGAGGAGCGGCGTGTTCTCCATCAGGAGGGCGATGACAAAATAGAGGCGGCTAAAAATAATCGGTCGGAACGATATCTCGAATAAAAGATGAAATACGGGGATCATCGACGGGGATAATAGAGGGGCGGACGAGGAACGCCTCTGTTTTCGCAGTGGCTCGTATTTTATTTCGATATTTTTGAAATGCCGGCTCGCGTCACACGCGACGACCGTACACGGTGACCGGATGTCTTAATGACGTATCGACAAAAGCACGCGCCTTCATTTCTCTCCCTTTCATTTCTTACCGGGCTCCAAAGGATTTCTTTTTCGATACACTCGCGATTCCACCGCACTCCTCGAACGCTGCCCGCGTTCCTCGAGACTCGAATATTCGTCGGCAGTTTACGAGCCCGAATATTTTCCCAAAGGATGCACTCTGCCCGCCAAAGACAAAACAACTGCATCCGGACTCCTGCCGAAAAATATTTTTCATCCGATACCGCGCCCGATAGCCTAAAACTTTTCGCGATAGTGGCTTCGCTGTTTCAAAAGTCAAGGATACGTTTTTTTTCATTTTGATTAAGTTAAAATCATCCTTGCGTTGCGTGCGATTCATTTTCAAGCATTAGTGTCGTTTACTGGTATTTTCTACTGAACAGCTAATTCTGATATAATTAGGCTGTATAACAGATAATGTTTTCTTCCAATTACTAGAAAACAGTCACTTTTTCAGAAAATGATGAAATAACATTATTTAATCGTTCGTATTTTGCGATTTTTGTATAATATCGAGTAAATACTATGCATTTTTAATGCTCGATGGTTTCAGCGTAGAGATCGCAGTACTTGAGTATACAAAGTAACAATCTATCCTTCATTAATTAGTACGCTACTAATATCATGCGACCAAATGACAAAAACGAGTATGTTAAATTTGATGAAAAATCAACAATTTAACAGTTCACAAAGAGTGAAACGTTTTATCACATAGTTATTTAACCCGTCGCAGTCGAACGTTGACTCTGAGACATTAGAAATTGTCGTATCACAAAATAATTTGAACATTATCAAATTTGTCCTTATTAACCCTTTGCACTCGAATGGCGACTCTACGGCGTCATTAACATTTTTCTAACACGTTCAAACACTATTTTTATAGATATCGCTAAAGCTTGGATTTGAAAAATTGTTGAAAGAGTAATTATTATACGAGTTCCGAGACTCAATTTCATATAGATAGAATGAATTTTCTTATATAAAATGGATATACTAGAAGCCAGAGAAATTATTTTAGATTTGCTGTTCAAATGGCTTCGAGTGCAAAGGGTTAAAGAGACTGTTAGAAATGTAATTGTTGCACGAGTCACAAGATTTAATTTCGTATGCATAAAATATACTAGTTTAGATAAAATAGGAATACTGTATAAGTTAAGAAAATGTAGGCTTAGTGTTAAAATCGCCTCAACTGCAAATGATTAATCGTTCACCAGGCTTTGACAATTGAAGCTTCTCATTGCGCATAGATGAACAACGCGCCGAATAGTTTTAGCAATCTGTTCCCGTAGCGACGAAAATACTCGATTCCCCAGCAACGGCCCCCTACACTGCCCCTACACTGTAAAGTATCCATTGCCTATCCCGTGGCTCGCGGCAAGTTCCGCCGAGATATCTTCTCGGCCGAAATCGAATTACCCGGCCGGAAAAGTTGAGTTATCGCGGCCACACTTTCCCCGGACTTTACGAGCAGTTTATGAAGTCGGGCTCGCTCCTCGAGGCACGAAAATACCACGACAATAACGCGACCGATCGAACCCGTTCGTCATCGTGCTCGTTTTATTAGCGTTCCGGACGCAGTTTATATCAGTGGCAGCACCCGCTTCAAAGCGTTTTTATTAAGCGCTTGCAGCGGCGACAAAATACTCGGGCGGATTGCATAGACACCTGCCCTCCGCCACCCCCGCGCCACCTCCGCGGCAACGTCGCGCCGCGAAAACGCGAGAATTATGAGTGACAAGCCGACCGGGGCGAATAAAAAGGATGAGCATCTTTTGTCGGGGTTTATGCGAGGCTCTCTCGTCGCTTCGCTCTGCGCCCGGGATAATTTCTTTGCGCGCGGCTACGCGCCGATCCGCTCCGAATTTAACTGTTCTCCGGCCGCGTTCCTTTCTGCCGAAATATGGCAAACCAAAAATAACAATTGACCCGAGAAGTTTTGGGAAAACGATCGGTGACGGAGCTAGCGACGACTCGTTTATTTCTTTGCCCTCGGATTTCCGATACATTACGATCCAGAGGCTTTAGAACGGGACACTATACGAAGTACCATTTGCTAACTGCTAATTTCGATTGTTATCTATTCCATATGGAATAATGCTGACTGGAATTAATTTGTATAGTCTGAGTTCGCAAACATTTTATTCCTTATTTATTGAATATTTAAGAAACAGTTATCCATTAGTCATGAAATCATAAAAGAAAAGAAAATATACACAGGCATTAAACTGAATAAAAATAATCAAAATTAATTATTAGTTAAAATTAATACGAATAATATTTTATTTGGGTAAGAACTCATTCGAATAAGAATTCGCGTGGAAAATAATCGCTTTGATTATAAAATATTACCACATTTCTTTTTCCAAACGTTGACGCGGAAGTTCATTACTTTTGGCTGGGTGGTCATTGATGCATAATCGAATAATCATTCTACGGGTGCAAAGGAATTCATCGGCAATTTTATAATTCTAGAAGTACTTGAAATTGAGATGATTCCGTGTGCACTCTGTAAAGTATAACGTACATTGACGTTACGTACAAGTTTCAGCTGATTAAGGAATTTAAGAACAAAGTCAAATTTTTCTTAAGTAGTCCGTCGTGATCGACATAGAACATCTTTATTTCGCCAGAAGATTCGCGGCTGTGGTTCCTGCCCAAGGGAACGTGGTTTTGTCGGCGCAAAAACGGTGCGCAAATCGAAGTCTTGGCGACGAATCTTCGCATGATCGATTGTTTGCCCAGAGGAGGCGATAAGATTAAAGGAATAACCTTTCCCATCGACGAAAATTTCGCGTGTGCGTGTCGGTACGTACGTGTCCGCTCGAATCCGCTTTATCGCCCCGGTTCGTTCCGCCTTCGTAGCCGATACGCGCGATACCGCGTTTTATTGACAAACGGCGAACACGTACACCGTGTATATACATGCATATATATGCATTATACATGCATATATTTATACACGTATATGTATATATTATTATGTGTATATTGTATATACATTGTATAAGCATGATATGTATATATGTATATATCGACGCGAAAGTACATCGCGTCGAGCGACGCGGCTGTTTGCGCGGTGCAGCATTGGTAGCGGCGTGTCAATATCTTTACGAATACAACATCCGCGCTTCAATGAGAAACGATAGCTCCGAGCAAACCGCGCCAATTCGCATTACATCATCGCTTTCGACGGGATTTCCGGTAGGTGGGGCACGGAGCATTCAAATTGCAACGACAAATATCGATCCGCGGTTTCTGTTTTCCGTCTTCTCTCCCGCTACCTTTTTCCCCCTCCCCTTCGTCCCGGGCGGAAATTTTGCACGGTGTAGGTGGCCGTGGATAAACATCGATACGCTAATGGAGTCGCGAGAGACGCGCCAGCCATCGGATTTCGGGGGCTAGAATTAACGATTACGTCTTACGAGGTTTCGCAAGCTAGACGCACGCGACCCTGAGGGAACGGTGCGCCAGAATAGAGATTGTTCAGGAGGGTTGGTTCTAGAGCCTGAACTGATTTACCCTTCTGTTTCCTTCCGGTATGCGGTACCTTTGTGCATAGTTATTGCGTTTCTTGAAGCAACAATTAGTACAGGATGCCCCATTATCGATGACACAGCCGAAAAGGGGATGAAATAAATTGAAAGTAAGAAATAAGATTTTCAGTTTTCAATTTTTTTATTCAAGTCTTCGTTATCGAGAAAACCGACTTTGAATGTTTAGCGAGTACAAGTAACTATGATGGATACAATATAAGTTGCAATAATTATATTGCCTGTGAAAAAGAGATAAATATCTAAAGATATTAGTCAGTGCATAAAATTAAGTTTTTTGATAATTCGCAGATATGATAGTACTGATATAATTAGTATCAACATGATGTACTTTATTACTCATTTCTGTCTATAGATTTGGAACCAATTTAAACGAAAATAAGACAAGTAATTTAGTTACCGACTTACTTTATCAATACAAAAGGGTATATTCAAAGTCGATTTTCACGACAAGCCTGAATTGTAAACATTACTTTATTTTCGATTTATTCTCCGAGGAATACCTTATTAATCATTAACGAACAAGTGCAATTTTAGTTAATTTCCTCTTTCCTCCAGTTATCTTGGAAACATTTTTATTCTGCACACTATTCTCCAAGAATGTATGATCCCAGTTTATTAAATACTTTCCAAGATATTCGCACATCGCGAAACCATCATATATCAATGTCCACAAACAAATTAACAATAAATTCACCATTTAAAAAACAATTTACAGAGTTACACAATTCACTCTGGTGCGTGCAGCAGCACGATGCACGCCTCCTTTATTAGGAAGCAGAAACAACAAAATAAATTACTTTTAGCTAGTATCAAACCAAAAAGACGAGATAAATCGATTTGTAGGTGCAAACGCGTTATCAGTATTTTTATTTACGTATCTACAAAATATAAATTCATAGACAGAAATATCTGGGCTATTGAAATATACAATACATTTTATTAAGTGAAATAGACATTGTTTTATATTTATTAATTTTTTACGAAAATGGTCAATCACTGTATGTAAGATATACGTATCGATTTATCCTTATTTTTAAAATCTAACTTCGACTAAAGTATTTCGTTTTTGATTCTTCATGAAGAAGCATCGAAGAAGCAACGAGTGCTTATCTAGGTGCACAGAGATCAACCGTTCAGCCGATGCTGAGATCCTCTGCCCGTGCCGGTGTCTTCTCGTTTTCTTTTCCGCGAAGGACCGGTTTCTGATATCCGCTGCGAGCCCCGAAATTTGCTAATGACGCAATTATATCGTTCCGCGGGATCATTGAACCGTCCTAATTCGCCGGCGAAACCCGTTAAAAAATTTTGTCTCCGCTATGAATTCTACCGAGCCGGTCGTCCCATTATACGAGATCCGAGGACAAAAAAAAAAGAGAAGAAAAATATATGCACGCGTGTCCATACACGCGTACACACACGCGCATGGGCCATATAAAACCGTGTAGATACGCGCGTGTACATGTTACACGTGTGTCCCCACGGCGTTCTTTCTTCTACCCGGGTTCCGCAGATCGTCCAGAGAATAACATTCGCACTTTACGATTATGGCTGCCTACTTTTTTTGTCAAGCTGGCCGGGGCTGGCTGTTGGTGTCAACGACAGATTCACGATCGGCTTCTCCCTGCTCGCGGACCGAGCCGACGAGACTACCGGAGAACGCGCGATCGGCCAACCGATGGTTACACATAAATCGAGATCCTTGAATTAAATAGGCATGGTTTTAGCGTCGCTGTCGCCGTTAGGAAACCGATCGGCCGCCTTTAATCCTCCCTGGAATCGTCCTCGATCGGTAATCCGCGCATCCCGGCCGGGACACCGGCCTGTCTCCACCTACTCGGAAAACTATACGATTAGAGTAGACGTGTTAGGCGACGTCCAGCTGCTATAACGCCGCGGCTAGCTCCGGAGACGTTTATTGCGTCCACGGTGCAAGCCGTGCACAATGATGGAAAAACTTTAATGGACCTTAATAAACTTGTTCCAACCTGGTCCCGTCGACACCCCTAACAGGCCGAATAAATTTCTGTTTCATTCCCCCGGAGAAAAGCGACATTTGCATAAAGTCCTGGGAGACGCTTGAACTCTGATCTGATGCTTTTGTTTTGTAAATTTCTATTACCGATAAAAGGCTGTGTACTTTGAAAGCCACTGTAGAATGTTACTTGAGGTGAATAGTAACGTTTGATAGTATTTGAGTTTATTTTTAATCGATTTTATCGAAGAGAGAGTATATTTTGTAATTTGTAGATCGCAGGACTCGAGGTTATAAAATGTTCAACAATACAATTCGACAATTTATACAATATGGATTTTTTAGCGATAATACTTCGCCTATGATTTAGGTTAAAATTCTTGTGGAACGTATTCATAAATTGCGCATACTTTAGAATAAATACAGAACAACTTGTCAAAATAAAGTGTGATCGATAAAACGCATACAAAATTGATCTTAAAAATAGATCGACGCAGCTACGTAATTAATTGAACTTTTGTTAACAGAAATTCAGGATAGCAAAGACAATTACCTTATTTTTAATTTTTAGTTTTAAGGAAGAAATATATTTATTCTTTAACTCTAGTTTCTTACAATTGATTTCAGCGTAAATAAAAAATTTGTATTCAAATTAAATGATTATCAAAAACATTTTCCATTACCTTTACTATATTACGACTGTTAATGAAATATTCGATAAGTAATACAGATTTAATTAGAGACAAGTAATATACACTTTTCTTTACCGCGTACAAAACTACGATTCGCATCGTTTGGCCATTGAATTTTCTCCACGAATTTAATAACTCGAAAGCGATGCATAAATGTTTCTTATTTCACGTTTCCCCAAACTAAACCTATGCTTTTTTACAAACCTGCGGTTACAATTTTCCTACAAATCCTCTGACAGTTGAGATCCAGTCAATTAACTTGACGTACAGAAATGCTCGAAGCTAGAAGATAGTTACGCGAGGAATGTCGCGTCGATGGAAGCATCTAAGATAAGTGAGAAAATTTGGGATTTCCCGCGAGGCCAACAAGCCGGGTGAATCCAGTGTTGGAAATTCCATCGTTCAGAGCTGTTCGAAAGAAATCAAGGAGTAAGGGGATTCGTGGGTCGGGCCTGTTCTCGGAAATTAAGGAAACAAATATTATGGAAGCGAGGACAGATAAAAGGGAGAGTAATACGGCGCACTTCAGAAGATAAAGTCGGTAATGCTTTTGGCTTTCGCGCAAACATCATTTTAATCCCCGTTTTGCCGAAAGAGGCGGTAGGCAGGAAGGAAGGAAAAGAGAGAGAGAGAGAGAGAGAGAGAGATAACAGGAGAGAGACCGTGAACAGGGACAACGAGGGCGAGTCGGAGAAAGAGACGCGAAATGAGGGGACTGACGGCGAGCGGGACAGAGGGTCGCGCGGGGTTGGACGGGGGTGGTTTGAGTTGAACCGAAGCGAGTAATCAGGGAGACATTATTTTCCCTTTGAGACCTGCCGTATTTTAATACGAAGGAAAACGTATAATCCGCTTGTACGGTTTCGAGCCACCGAGTTCGCCCTTCCTCACCCCCGTTGTCCCTCTTCAGCGATCGTTCGCGATTGCCGTGCTCGACAAAGCAATCCACGGGACCTGATCTTCGTCCCGTCGCGAATTTCTTCGAGCAATATCCTCGAAACAAAGGGGGCGTCCTCCTCTTACCACGGAAACGCTCGCGACAACCCGACAGATTTACTGTTCGATATTTATTCGTTGATTCTGTACACATTATGAATTTATTATGAAAACGGCTTGTTCAGTAAACGCTAAAATAAATTAACGATATTTTCGTACGATTTTTAATTTGTTCAAATTAGACTGCGGATTTTTGTGCAAAATAAAAATAGTCTGCGTCAGTTGTGAGAAATACAAGTTAACGGGTGGTGTTTTTGAAATGACATTTATTTTTTAATTCTGTTGCTAATATAAATTTATTTGCTTAACCAGTTTTACCTTCGACAATTTTAATAAGTTAAAAATGAAACATTCACGTTCCTAAATTCTCTCGATCTCTTTAGTATTTTAAATCGTACACGATTTTTGGGTAAATGCATCGATCATAGATTAATGTTATTCATAACATAAAATTACTAATTGATAATAGTTAAAACGATTAATGGAGAAAATACTTTGTCGTTTTATTTATGTCTTTTACAATCTACGAATATCATTTTCGTTTTGCATAAAAATAAATGTGCTCTTACAAATGTGCTCTCGTATTCTTACATAAAGAACACTATGTTTTCAGAGCCACAGTCCGGAAAGAGTTAATGAATATATTTTTACGTAACTTCTGGATCGTAGAATTCAGATAGAACGTAATTATCTATTTCGTAAGATGTTAGAGAACATTTCTCAACAAATTTCTATCGCGATGACAATTTCGCTCGTTCCAAAAGATCAATAAAAGAGCTAGTTTTACGCGTTAAAATGGAGTAGCCTTGATCTCAGGTAAAGCATTTTTACAGCGTCCGTGTGTCTACAATGGTGACGTGCAAGCAAGTAACCTGAATGAAGCAATTCGCACGGTCGAGAGAAAAGTTTGACGAAGGTGGCAGGTGTGTTCGCGGCAAAAAATCAAGCGGAATGGAAAAAAAAGGAAACGATTTCCGTGTCGGTCTACCGGTGCTAATTTTGCAGAAAACCTGGCGCGCGAAGTATCGTGCCTCTGATCAATTTTTTTTCCCATCGGGACGGGATTGTTTTTTGTATCCGATTGTGTCAGGAATACAACCGGCTGTGTATACATTTTACCGTAACGACTGCCGGCCATTCAATGTTTAACAGGTTGCAGCAACGTCGCAAAAATATCGGGGAATAATGACTCGGTTATTGGCCTGCCGGGCCAATTATGATAAACCGGTCCATCGGTGAATGCGAAATGCCACTTTCTAAAGTCGGGGCTGGACCGATGAAAAGAAGAAACTCTTGTTTCGCCCCGGCCCGCCGCATTTTTGTTGCAATCGGCCGCAGAGCGCGCTGCACTGTCTCTCTACCGGTCGCGTCGGTAGCTCGTTACGTTGATCTCGACCTTTTACAACTTCATTACGGCTCCCGATACAGACGAGGCCGGGAATGACGATTCACTGCTGAACTTTCCCCGTCGGACGTCTCCGTGTAATAAACCTTCGCGCTCGAAATTCCTCCGGCCGGCTTAATCAAATTAAAGGAAATTAATCGATCGATGCCCAGGTTCGACTCGTTTCTCGCATGAGATCGATCGAGAGAACGAGTCGCCGCCGCAGCCGCCGGTCGGCCACTGACACGTTCACTGTTCCTTGCATCACATGTCGGTCTCACTGCTGCAAAACTACTGAAATAGCGTTCGCTAGACCATGAAACAAATTACCCTAGCAGGAAATATCGCGTAAAAATCGTGATATGGTTGCCGAACTAATAGTTTAAGCTTTCGCTCAAAATCAATGATGGCATTGTTCATAAGACGAATCACGAAGTAGTAAATGCTCGCGATTGTCTACCAATATTTTTCGTTTGAATTCAAAATGGTCCTGATATATTTCTTTTATATCTGCAGAAATAACAAAGACATTTTTCCGTGCAGAATAAAATGATAATGCTGTGTTCGTTTTATTTTGTTTCGACCACTGAATATACCAAACACGTTAAAACTTTACGAATGTATTCTAGATTTGGCTAAAATTGCAATTCAAACAGCAAGTTCTTACGCCTGACGCGGTGCTCATCGTGTCACAAAAAATTTTGTCAAAAAACTATTGTCATTTCTTCGTGACAAGTATATTTGTTGGAAGCGGCTAACAGATTAATACGATACATAAAATAATGTAAGCTAGCGCGCGTCGAAAACAATCAACTATAGACCGTGCAAGAGATCGTCGAAATATCGGTAACATTCAAGTAGCTTTTTAATAAAAGCCATGCGTTTCCTGGCCGAGTCTGATCGAATTCGTGTTAGAGTACGGTGTTAGGAAAGAAAAGAGAGAGGGTGGCGGATCGTCCATAATATATGGCGGCCGCTGGCGAACATAAAATTCTCCAATTGCAAAATTGATGCGGCTTATGTTACTTCCTCTTCCTTTATCCCCCGTCGCGTCGGTGTCTCTGTATCTCTCGATCGACGGGTCTCGTCGCCGCTCTCTCTATCGCTCCGAAGCATCCTCTCTCGTTTCCACGGGTCTGCCGTTTCTACACTACCGGATCCGGATCGTGGCGGTTGTCGGCGACGGGTCTCGCGGGTCCCCTGCTCGTTTTACTGTAAAGCAACTCCTCATATTGTACAGGGACGCGTAATTCATTTTTTACCGGACTCGGCTCAATTATTTATAAATTGCTGCTCCCCCGGGTAGGACGGGGGCAACCTGTCATCCCCCTCCGCGCCCCCCGCCCTCGCCGGCACGGCCGTGCATCCCACGGATACAGTGCTCCTCTCGCACAGTTCTCTGATGGCACTGCTTCTCCGGCGTGGAATAAAAAGGAGCGTAGCCCGGGAACCAGAGAAAAAGAGGGACAGGGGCGGCGAACGGGCTTCAAACCGGAGGGGAGAGAGGTGCTGGGCGAAAGATAGAAAGAGAGAGACAGAGAAAAGGGAGGGAAGAGTACTTCACGGGAGAACGAAACGTGCACTCCCGAGTACGAACCACTTTGGACGATCGAACCAGAGGTACAATTTACCGGTTTGCCTCGCTCTGTTTATTTTGTTACCGTGCTAATGGAATGGTTACAATTCCGAACGGAGCAGCTCCCTTTTCCAGGACGATAAGGCGAATTATAAAGATTGCGCGGGAATAAAATTTGACGGCCGACTAATGGCGATACTTCTGCGGCTCCACCCGCGGAACACGTCAATTAGGCGAATAGGCCGAATAATTCCGATCGAAGGGTTAATATCCCCCCCCCCCCCCTGTGCATTGTTCTCTTTCATCGGCGAATTCGAAGAAGAAAACACCTGCTTACAGTGACTCCCAAATATATTTTCTATTCTCGTTCTTTTAGTCATCGTTGTTCAACCCTTATGCGGCCAACAAGTATAGAATACAGTAATAAAAATTATTTTCTTTCTTTACTTTCCTTTTCATACGGTTTATATTGCACATGAATTGTTCACTCTGACGGATAAATAATATTTATAGGAACAATGACATGTACCTGAAGAAAATAGTTGACTGAGTTAGAGTAACATTTTCCTAGTCGTGAAGCACAAAGAGTATTATTGTTTAGTAACATGTTTACTCACGAAATTTATTATTATTACGAAAATATACAATTGAGTTGATTGAATATAATTTTATAATTTACTTCACTTGTCTTTTTAACATTTTGTCATGATTACATTACACTGTATGATTATATTACAGTACACAGTATAACATAGAGAATATTACATACATATATTACATGCTGTATTACATATAGTGTACATTGTATCATTTTTATATGTAGTAAATTATGAGCGAAAACTATGAGAATAATCATGAGACATATAATAAATTATTAACAACAACTAAGGGAAATTATAATACGTGTAGTGAGTTACAAACAACAACTCTAGAAGAAATCACAAGACACGTAGTAAATAATGAACGACAACTATGAGAGAAATTATAAAACAAAGTATTAAGATCCTCTGCACTTTTTCTCTGCAAACCATAAATTGCCGCCACAATGCTCCAAGAAAATGTGTTGTAGAATTGTTGCAAGCGTTTTATAGAACAGAAATGAGGAATAAGTTGGCGGCGGACTTTTGCGAGCGCCCAGTTTCGAGATCAGATTTATGGTCTATGCATTTGATAATACCATTCGACGTTCCAGCGCAGCGTAGTGGAGGATGAAAGGCGCCTACCTCGTTCGATTAGGCTGCCTGTAAATTTTGTTTAAGGCGTGAGACCGTGCGAATAAAATCCGTAAAGTTTGTACGACGGCGTTCCGCCGCAATTATCGGGCCCCTGTTTAGGGAAACGCTGATTACATTTTAGCATCGAGTCCAATCTAGAATTATTTACTGCCAATTTGTCGCGCGGACTTTTGCCTTGCGAAACCGTATTTATCTGCATTCTCGATCGGATGAAATGCGGTATTGTGCAAAACTCTTGCACCATGTGTACTATTCATAGAAAATTCAGGATCGACGTATTCGTTCGCGATTTAACTGTAACATGTAGATAACATGTGAATAATTTCTGATACGATTGATTACAAACCGAACAAAGTTTCATTGCCCTAACTATAGCGATTCTTTAGCCTTTAACGATCCAATACCACCATATACGCAATGGAAATTGATAAAACCATAAAATCCGACAGGAAACTTTAGAAGATTCGTGGTCATTTTTGTGAAAATATTTCCATTAATTTTTATTAAAAAATAAATATTTCTCTTTCTATATCTGATATAAGAATCTGTAGAACATAATTTTACCTTACATTAAAAATAGCAATTGGAGGTATGCAAATTTGAAATGATTCTGACATGCTACGAGTTAACAATAAACCTACCATGCCTCTGTGACAACCGAAGTTCCATGAATTATAAAGGTTTTGTCATAGATATGATGATTGAAAATCAAGCTCCGAAATTGACCGAAAATCGATATAATTGAATAAATCAAACTAAAGCTGGAAAGCTAAAATTAATTATAGTAAAAGGTATTCTAGTTTATTATATTATAATTATAATGTCTTTGCATTCTACATATCCTAATAAAATTCAATTTTTTCGAAAACGTTGCAACAAATATAATTTTTATAAATCAATCGACGATTACTAGCGCATATGCTACCAACGCGGCACCAAACGTGTTAAAGTTCTCGATCTACGCGATTAAGATAATAGTTGCAGGCACACGATTTTTCGCAAAATCGCGAAAGAAAGTGCGCTAAGCTAATCTCAGTGTACAGCGAAGTCGCTACTCGATAATTGTTTCTATCGCCGTAACGAACTGACCGCGAGATAAGAATCGCTCGAGACCGTAAAAAGTCGCGCGACTTAATTATATCGAGCCACAGCCCTACGCCGGCCAAGGGAACCGCCACAATCTCGCGTGCTGCGCAACGAGCTCGCGGCCCGAAGTGACTGAAAATTACATAAATTGAGAGCGCATTAGAAGTCTCATTAAGATGCGATGGCTGCGGCGGATTATCGCGCGTATCCCGTGTTCAGCCGGCTGGTTACTTAGGTTCGCGCGCCAGCAACTCGGGCCATAATCGCCGGGGTCGAGCGGCAAAGGGTCGCCGCCGAGGAACCTTATTTTTTTCTCGTTAAATCTCATTCACACCCGTGTAAACCCCGCGGCCATAAGCGGCGAGAGAGCCCCGGCTCCTCACCACCGCGCCGACACGGCCTGATTCGTAATTACGCGTCGATGCTTCAAGAATCCGACGGTGTCAAAAGCGCTTCAAACAGAACAAGACAAATTATGCGGACCCTAGTTGCCCCGACCCTCGCCGCCGACCCCCGAATTACGAGAAATTAACGCGTATCGTTTTCCCAAAGCGGCCGCTCCTATGTTTTCCCCGGACTCGCGAGAAATTCCGGACTTTGCGCAATTTCGTATTACGTTAAGTCAGATGGAATAGCTATAACCGCTACGCGGCCTTTGCGTTTAATGCGCTCTGCCTCGGTCACGAGCATCCTCTTTCGTAGGTTTTTCGGTTATCACGTAAGGTTGGTCGTTTGTACTCCGAGCAGAAATACTTGCAGCTTCTTCTAGAACACATCTAAGAACATTTGTCTGGTTCTGGAAGAAATCCTTTTAAATAATCATAATTTATTTAATGCATCAATTATACGTACATGGTAGAAAGATTTTGAAGCATCTGATCTTGGAAGAATCAACAGTCATCTTGGTTAATGAATTTCGTTACGAAAGCAAACTTCAATAGTTTAGTTTAGTAAGAGATAATCAACCTAACATAGAGTCAATTAATAGCAGCATTATCCTATAAAAGCGTCAGTGGGGAATTATAACAAATTCAATTGACTCATCCTTGTAGGTGAACATTTTTCGAACATTCACTGCAAGATTTTACAGGAATCGACATTTCTCTGAGCAAATGCAGTCTCCGGACACCTTCTAAAACGTATTTTAAACATTTCAAATTTGTTGTACTTCGTATACCTTTTAACCCTTCGCGGACGAGAGGCGACTCTCAGTCGCCACTGCGTTTCACGCGGCAGGACGAGTGGCGCGATATACGATTGTATATAGTTGTATATAATTGTATATAGTTGCATATAATCGTATATAAATTATATTTGTATTACATACAAATTAAAATAATTGAAATACAAGACAGTCGACACATCTGAGAAAATCGTCTCGTCCTGCTGCCTCATTTGGTCGGAAAAATCGTCGTCCGCTAAGGGTTAAACTTCTTGAATCATTTTAAAACTGTGCTAAACCGCTTAAATATCGAAGGACTAGTTTGCTAAAGAATGTTTATTGTGATTCCAAGCAAAATTTATCTTTATCGACTGATAGCCTATAAATCGGCTTTTCACCCCTAGCAGTAGCCTGTGATTGGGTTGTCGTTGCAACCAGTAATTCGATATCTACTATTCAGATATCAATATATAATTTTTGTAATATTAGATACCATAATATAAATAAATAAAATAAATAAAATTGGTAATATAAATATCGTTTAATGCTAATGTCATGAAAATATAAAGATGTTTATAGTCGAATGACCAGTAGGTAAAGCGTTAACACAAAGTATTTCGATAGCTGCACACTGAACGAGTCCCTTTACAAGTCATTTAATGAAATCAGAAAGTTTAAAAAAATTACCCCGCTTTAGAAGCTTTCCGAAGACATTTTACGTTCACTGTATAATGTTCTGTTGTCCAGTTACATTTAATTGTCGAAGAATTCCGTCGTGATGAAAATAATGGGAGGACAGAGACCCGAAGAGGACGCACGGCGTGTAACCGCGGGGCAACCGGGCGCAAAAGGGACGCCGAGCGATCGAGAGAGGATTAATTAAAAAGCATATGGCTCCCTTAAAAATATAAGGTGGGCGGTGCTTTGCGCAATTTGCAAACAAGGCCGCGTATCGGCGGGCTGGGTCAAAGGGGAGAAGGAACGTGGATGGATGGCGAAGAAGACGAGGAGAGAAACCGGAGAAAGGGAGGGACGGCCCGTGCAAGCGGAAAGGGAGATTTTGTTCTCAGGGGAGTAGTCAAAGTAACGTCGCCCTTGTCACGGCGATCCGGGCATCAAACAAACTGATGCTCTCCGACGTCGACCGACGTGTATTATAGTGTGTGCCCGGGCACCGTCGCCTCGCGTCGCCCGTCGATTGCGATCTAGGGAACGAGGGTGCCGAAACAAACCGGCCAAAACTAGTCGATCGTAGTTCCGATAAGCGATCGGCTGCAAATCGAAGTCCTTGTGACTAATTGCCAACTTGTTTTCTAAACGTATCCGAACATTTTCGGGCCACCTATTTGTTAACCCTTTGCACTCGAATCCATTTTAACGCTGAATCGATAACAGCTTCCCTGACCTACGCTATTTCCATTTTGTACGAATAAAGGCATTTTGTGCATGTGGAATTGAGTCTAGCGTCGACAGTGACACCTTTAACAGTTCTTCGAAGTGACATAAACTGCAAACAGTATTTCTGTTTACTTCTTTCATGATGTGTAACAATTTACTGTATCTGAAAAATGAATCAATTCGATTCTAGTTTTAATTGTGAATATACCACAATTTTTTCAAGAAACTTACGATGACGAGTTAGAGCCATTTTGAGGGCAGCTTTATTCTTCAGCTGTCTTCGATCGATATTCGTATTTGTTATAATATTATGAAATGAGAAACTTGATGAAATGAAATGCAATTCATCAATTCTTTGCCACCAGTTACTAGGTGCCACCTGAAAGACGAATTCTATTCTAATTTGTTAAAATGCAGCAATGTTCTCAAGAACCCCACGACTGAAGACATTCTGAAAATAATGGTTAAAGCAAACACATGCTAATATCACGTCACATGGAATCATAGGTATGAAACCATCATTTATGCGTGAGCAGCGTGATCCTGATCTGTTTAAAACGGATTTGAAATAGTCGCACTGTCCGAATGTCACATGATTTCACGTGACGTGACATTATTATGTTCCTAACTTCATTTTACTGTATTCACTTGTTTGCCACTCTGTTTGTAACTTAATGCTGGAGCCTGAGAATCTCCATCAATAATGAGACTATTTGCACGTTTCTCGAGCATTAGCATACTAATGAATCAGGAGGGACATTTTAAAATAAGGAGAAACCATCAAAGTGTTAAGGACATTTTTTCTGAGAGAATTTGGCAACATATCAAAGACATAAGAATTACAAGAATATCGAGCGGTTTATCCTGATCAGTGTAAAGATGTGAAGAATGAAACTACTTATTTGCAATTTCTGCACTAAAATTTTGCACTAGAATCTCGACGCTCGCCCTCAAAGGGTATGGAAAAACTTACTCGACTACGGTTTCACATAACTTTAGTCACATTGAATAGGACCACGAATCGACGAGTTGCAGACCGGCTCTGATACGGTTGAATTCCATTGGCATCTAATGGAATCATCAGCGAAGCACCCTGTGTCCAGCTAGGGTCGATTCAAAGCCGAAATCCTGCTGACCGATTAATCAGCCGCCGCAGGAAATTCCTCCGCGGCCATTGTGGCTCCGGGACGCGGCGTGGGCGGATGGCCGGTTGAGAAATGGTACCTGGCCCCGATTTCCTAGCGTCCGCTCCGCTCGCGGCTCGTCCGCTCCCTCCCTCTTTCTCCTCGGACTGCTCTCGGCGTTGTTCGAGGACACCGCGAGGCCGGTAATCTCCGAGTTACGTTTTCGTTGCGGCGACCACAATGGCCACTCTCCGGCCCGTGGTCCCTCCGCGCTTTTAGCGGCAATCTAGCGACTATGTGTGCGACGCGTAGCAAAGCGACGCAACGCGGCCACGGGCTCTGCCTGCTCGCTGAATGCCGCACGCACACCGAGCGTGCGAGCACCGCGAGCTGCTGTGCCTCTTCTTTGTGCCACGCTCAAAGAGCACAATGTCCATAGTCCCCGGCCGACAATGGCCTCTCCGCAACTGGTTAATATCAAGGTTGTTTGAAGGGTAGAGGCCGCGAACGGAATCCGCGGTGCCGGACCATAGTGCCGGGCCAGCCCGCGATTGTCCTTCGACATCGGGTAGCATATCTCTCTCTCTCTCTCTCTCTCTCTCTCTTGCTTTTGGAGACGATCAGGCTTCTGTCTCTGGAAATTGGCGTTTTGTTTCGGGAACGGGTTAACGAAGCGTCTAGTCTGTGGAGATGGATCGTTGGAGTATCATGGTCGACGCTAATGTGTTTATAGAGGGTGAACGATGCGTGGTGAACGATCATTTGCATTTCGTGTTATTGTCGTGTAACAATGCTAATGGAAAACGTGTTCTGACTCAAATACAATGGTAATTGTGTTCGTTGATGTACTTTTAAGCGGCGCGCAAGGTCACGCGATAGTCACACTGTTATTGGGCTGACCAAGAGGTCTTGTATCTCCTCTCTTTCTTACTCAAACCGTAATCCAATGATAACCGTGTTCGTTTAAACCGTACCCAAGGTCACACGGAGGTCAGGGTTAGATTGTTATTGGGTCGAGAAGTCTTGGCGAATCTTTTTCTGACTGAAAGGGATGCATAGAACGATGATTGACTCATTGGCGTTTATTTAAATGGTACTTCAAATCGCACGAAGATCGCGGTGTATCTCAAGGTTCGAAGAAGTCTTACCGCATCTTTCAAGCTGTGAAGAGCAATGCCACCCTAGTAAATCAAGTTCTACGAGCATATCATGATTGATTTATCGATTCATTTATTAATCCTTCAAACCAGATCGTTTATTCAGCTATTGGGCTTATTGAGGTCATTATTTAGGGTTGTTAAACATATGTTCGATATTACTTACTGTTTGTTTTTATATTCTTATGGAACATTGTTTAAAAAAATTATAAATTATTCGCAATCCCTCGATATCAGGATTACATAAGAAGAAACTAATGCAAAATAAAAGTAATACATTGAAAAGCTTTGTGTCTAATGTAATACTTTCGTTCTCATAATTCTCACATTACCATATGACATGTTTCAAATCTTGAATTTTTTAAGATCGCAATTAACGATTTTCTATTATCAATTGACAGCAAATCTTGATGGAAAATGAAGAATGTCTGCACCAGTTGCAAGAAACAGTAGCCAATTAGAAGTATCTGTCCATCTTTAACGATCATGTTGAAGCGAGAATGATGCATCGACATTCTTAAGTCCCTCTAATCCTTTAAATAAATAAATATACCGAAGAGAAAAATGGCAAACGTTGTGTCCAACTGCGATCAGAGCCCCCGGATTGGTTTCTTGACTTCGGGTACGTTTACGATAGACGCCAAACGACTCTCTGGCCTAAGTTTCGTCGAAATTGAAGTCGTACGGATCCGTATCTTTTGTCGCAAAGTTTTGCCCGCGAAGAATGATCCGCCGAAAGAAAGAGCGAGAGAGGGGGCAAAGTGGTATCACGACGTTCGCACGAGGCTCACCCTAATGCTTTAAGCTCCTTGGGCCGGGGAACGCGGGCGTGCATGCGTGCGAGAGACTAATGCACCGCCGGTAGCACAATGCCGTCGTCGTAGCCGCGATGAATGTGAGCATTAAATGATTATAGCCAGGGATTTGTACGAACAAATGGATGACAATGGTAACGCGTCGCCTCGCGACCGAGTGCAGGCTCGTTTGCCGCCGCCGTGGCGTGGCCTTGGCTGATGCTGCCGCTGCCGCTGCTGCTGCTGCTGTTGTTGCTCTGAACCTCCTCTCGGCGAGCTGCCTCCGGTAATTAAGGGCTGGCTATTGTCTCGAATGATACGTCGAAAACATGTTCTACGGACGATCTGTTACTGCAATTCTTAACCGAGTGGTAATTTGGCACACTTGGATGCAGCCTGGTCTAATTGTCTGAATGGCGCTTGCCTGTTATGAAGCAGAATTGGGAACACTGTTCGATTGAACTGTGGTCTGAATGATGTTCGAACAGGAAATTCAATGTGGGATAAATAGACTGCGGATTTTATGCATCTATGGAATACGAGATTTTTAGATGGATTTTATGCAATAAGAAATTGTGAAGATCCTTTATGAAGAATAAGAATAAGAATTCTCTGTGAAGAATTTACGGATATTGTTACATTATTTACTAAAATTATTAAGGAGGAAGTGACTTTTTCATTTAGTTTATGTTTCTTAGAATTTATTTTGATCATTCTTATTTTACATGATGATCTGCAGTTTAGTATTAAAATTTGGTGTAAGTTCAAGATTGCTTTTAAGATTATGTGTAATTCATTGATAAATAACAAAATATATGTATATATATTTAAACATACAGAAGTGTATTGAATCAATTAATTTTAAACTAATTCTCGGTCATGGTATTAGTGAAAATGAATAAAGGAAATAAACTAGAAATATATCGAAAATATTAAATTATAAGGTGCCATTCATATCGTTGAACTTCAACATGATACAATGAAACTTATCTTCAGCATAATTACAACTTCCAGCGAGACTTGCCATAAACTCTATTAGAAGATACAATGAGACTTGTCTTCAACGCAGTCGAACCATGCAATAACTCTTGTCGTCAACACAATTAAAGAATACAATAAGTCTTCGACACAATTAGAACGTGTAATGAGACTTGCCTTCAACAGAGTTAGAAGGTGTGATAACTCTTGTCTTCTGCACAATTAAGAGACACAATAAAACTAGTCTCCAGCAGAATTAAAAGGTGCAATAAGACTTCTTTTGAAATTAGAACACGCGATGAGACTTGTTTATCCATCCTAGACAAGCCCAAAAATTGCTGAAAAAGATGCCTAAAGCAACTAGTATGAAGGCCCACAGATCAGTGTCTTCGGGACCATGGAAATCGTCAACTTATTGTGAGCATGGCGGAGGAATGGAAAGCCGTGGTTGACGGGGTCCCAGCCGGTCAATTCCTCCGGAATTGACTCGTCCGTCCCTGTCCGTCCACCGGCTCTGTCTCGAATACATCAACGTCTCGGCACATCCGCTATATTGATTGCGAGAACACAAGATACCTGGCCTGAAAGCACGTGCGCGCGCGCGCGCGCCGATGGCAGGGAGGCAGCAGCGGAGGCGCGGATTCCGCTGTACCATGCAAGCGGAAGCCTACATCGTGATTATCATCATATCTCCGCTAGACATCAAAGACTTATCTTTCTCTCTGTTACGGCTCTCTTTCTCTCCTTCCCCGGGCCGGCCTCTCCGGTAGATCGCGTTCTCCCTCTTCCATCCGCGTCCCACCGCGTCCACCCCCGTTCTCCTTCAGCCGTGTTTCTCTCCCTCTCTGTGTGTCCTTTCCGTCTTCCTCTTTGCCTTCGGCTTCCCTCTGTTTCCTCAAAGCGCGCGCGGCTTCGGCCCTCCGAGAAATGACCATTTGTAAATTACTCCCTCGGTTCTTTGGCCGCGATTACAGCGCGCGATACTTACCTTCTCTCTGTCGCCCTGTCGCCCTGTCGCGACGGCCACGTCAGAAATGCTCTGTGACGCTGCAGACGCGACATCGTGATATCTGCGACGCGATTCGGCCAGCGGGTTCACATTTTTATAACCGGATTCGGAAAAACTGGAACCGATTTTCAATTCAGTTTTTTAATTTTTTATTATTTTACTTGGGAGTGTAATCGATGGATATTCGACAGTGTTATGAGTGAATCGCAATAAGTAAAAATATTTGATCTGGGTTCCGATCATTAAAATACTCGAAGAGTTTTACTTGTTGCTGGACATCGCGGGTAATTATTTTCATCCTCAAGGGATACTACAGAACCTACGCGAAAAAAAATAATAAACATTGAAAATGATTTTATTCATTTATATCAAAAATGGATAAACAAAACACGGAACAGTGAACGATGAAGACAAAAGCAGAATTTCATATATAACCCCATCGAAATAAAAAAATGGTGTTAACATATAACACCATTAATTAATTCTCCCATGACGATGGTTGAGTCTTCGATGATATCATAAAGTAAAACATGATAAAGTACTTATTGGAAATAGCTTCTTATTTCCCACTAACTTTCACTATGGCAAAATTAGGAAACTGGTATAAAAAATGCTGAAAATTTTTACTTTGCATACGTCTAATAATCACGCTAAACTTCCATAAGCAAGGAATCCCCCAGCGATCATCCTGCACAAGTGTCATTGAATCACGGAGCCCAGCATTTCTATGAGGAAATCCGCGAGCCTATCGCAGTCCGCGAGAAGAATTCGAATAAGTAGCCGTACTCGTCGCGTTTGGTCCATCCGGTTATTTATGGTACTGTCTAGGATAATAGAAGGATCGCGGGAGCAGGCGAAGAAAAGGAAATGAAAAATTTGACGCATTGTTCGGTGTCCGAGGCGGCCGGCCGAGTGAATGGCGTCGGCCGGGGTGGATTGTCTCTACGAGACAATCCGGACAGCTCAACAAAGAACACGTGCCCTTCGAATTAAGAAGAACGGCCCGGGAGCACGTGGTCCGGTTGAGGAATCATCGGTGGACGATGCTTCGGGATCCGCCTAGACGGCGATTCCGGCGTAGGTCGGTAAATTTTCGCGCCCGGCGGAATGGAGATGAAGGCATTGTATCGGGGCAGCGTTTTGCGGCGTCCTTCGCCGCGTATTCTTAGCCGTTTAGTCCGAAGAATAACACGAGCGGAGGAGCGAGGAGGATGAAGAAGAATGGTGAACGCGGGAAGAGGAAGAAACGCCGGTAGGAGACAAACACATGTTGCACACTCGTTGTTGGGGAAGCTGCTGCTGGCTTCTTCGCCTCTAGACTCCTCCACCTTTCGTCTCTTTCCTACCCCTATGTTCCTGCCGGTCGGTCTCTTTCCAGCTCGTCCTGTTCGCCGATCCGTCTTCCTCGGCGCTCCACCGGCTCTCTCTCTCTCTCTCTCTCTCTATCTCTCTCCTCCTCCTCCTTTCGAACTCGGTAACGCAAGACTAACAACACAATGGAAGCAACAGCTGCATGATAGATGGTCCCAACCGACCGACCGACCGATTCCATCCACCGTCCGCTCTTTCTTCGAACGGAGCCGACTTCTTTCACTACCGCGGACCGGTCGTTATCGTCACATTTATTCGCGGAAGCAATGAGAAAAGGGACGTGTACACGCGCGCTGGAATTCGGCCTCTCCGCGAGAGGAACAGAGCAGAGCGGACCACGCTTGATGGAACGTTTGTTTATCGGGCGAAAAAAGACCTTCTGGAGCACATCTGGGAAAGAGCATTCTTCTCTCGAATTGTATACTACACAGGCCAAGGACCGACTCCACTCTGTCACTGATTGAACGTTCTACTGGCGGACCTATGACTCCGGGGTTTCCGGGGCGGGAGGTAATCAGTGCTCAGACTCGATCTACAGTGTACACAATTAGCTGAGGACATGCAGATCCTTTGTTCTAATTCTTCTATAACGTGAATCGATTTGATTCAAGCATAATTGACGATAAAATCTACGTAAAAGTTCTCTCTTTGCGATCTATAGTCTTATGAACTGGGCACATATTTTTAAAGACAAGATTTTAGACAACGACGCTTTGGGTTCTTTGAAATCTTGTTTGTTAACATTAGGTTCAATACTAGATTTACGGAGCCTGTTAAAACGACAGGTCAATATCTTTTTTCTTTATGATTATTTAGATTTTAAAGATGCACTTTTGGGTCATGTATATAATATTACGTGTTAAATACATCCGTATTAAAAATCAGAATGAATGTCTTATTGTTACTTTTATTCACTAATATAAAACACCTGTTTCAATGCTCCGTAAATCTGCTTACTTTATAAATGTAACGATAATAATATTTATACGGATTTTCAATGATTTATACTGTAATATTTACCTCAAGTAACAAAATTTCTTTTGTTACTTGTTTAGGTGCAATCTACCTACGGCTTCTTTTCTCGAAGCAAGACGCAATGTCTTCTATTCGATTAATTGTAGAATTTCTTTATTCGAATAATTTTAACATACCTTTAATCGATTAATTGTAGAATTTCTCTATTCGAATAATTTTAGAATTTCTTCATTTGAATGATTTTAAAATTTCTTTATTCGAATAATTTTAAAATTTCCTCATTCGAAATAACGTATATCGAATAATAAATTCTTTGAATAAAATGTAAAATAAGAAATAAATCTTAGAAATTCACGTCGAGTTCGATGAAAAATCTCCGAAAAAATCCTCAGCTATAGTTTCCGAAACCTGCATCGAATTATCAGGCGACATATTGATATCATCGAAACGCAGAGATAATTTTCAGCTCCAAGTCTCCAATCTCCGGCAATTGCTCATAGTCGGACGTAGCAAGCTGCTATCTCCAGGTCCGAAATTCGTCACCAGTATCGTCGCGAGTGCTCGGTATCCGGCAGCGTGGCATCGAAAGAGAAGAAGTATGTCTTCGGATCCAGGGTGCCGCGGGACGAAGGGACAAGGTTCGCGGGAGAAGAGAGACGCATCGAGAGCCGGCGAGTTGGCAGTATTATACGGAAGGAGATACTACCGGGAGTCCGCTATCGTGAGCAATAAATTGCTCTGTTCTTTTTTCTCATCCCTCGGGCTACTTTTTGCCCCCGTTGTTGTAGCCTTGCGATCGTCTGCGTGTGCAGACAGTCGCGCTCGCGCGCGCGCTACCGCAGTCTCCGGCCACACGGAGCACGCTCGTGCACCTGTGTATAAACACGGACGCGAACGTGTGCGCGCACGGGGCCCCGACGTACGTACACAGCGTACATATACACCCATGGGCGACATGTCCGGCAACGGGCTGCTCGTCCGGCCTAAGAAGATACAACGGGAAGCACAATAAACGCCGATGACTCGCGGCGAGTATGCGCGCGTACGCAAGAAGTGCGTCCTGCTTTCACGACAATCCAATGCGGGCACGAGAAAGTAGTCGGTCCATCCGCCTTTATACATACCAATGGAATAGAAAGCCGAGATAAGTTTTATAGCCGATCGAAACACCGGGGAACAGACAACGAAGCTTTTAACGCGGGACGGACGTAGCCGGGGATGCGTCTCATTCCCATGCACCCACACACGTCCGAAACTGGCGTGTTTCTAGCGCGAGCACCGTGCGAGAATAGTTTCTCACCTTTCCGTATTATTTAGTCGGGTCGAGACAGACCAGACTATTTTAATAAATTTATAATATTTGTAAGTCTTCAACCTTTCTCAAAATACACGGCGGCTGAGTCTAGCTCGAAGTTAATCTTTATAGATTAATAATAATCTGTAAGCTCGTAGCAACTGCATAAATAGAATCATTTGCAATGCGAATCAGTGTTGTCTGCATCAGTATAGTAATTGTATCGTAATATATTAAACTGTATTTTAAATATATTGAATATATTAAATTATATAATAGCATTGTATCAGAAATTAAAAAATTAAATTCCCTCATTTTACGGGTCTTAAGAAGTCTTGATTCGTCTGTGAAAATAACAGATCGAATTTCATTTAAAACATTCAATATATTCAATTCAATGATATCGTTTCTAAGTACGAGTAGAATCACTGTAACGGCACAATTACAAGCCGTGCCCCACACTGTGTGACGGAGGTTCGCGGAAACGAGTCGAGGCCCGTTTCCCATAAGTCGAACACTCGGAACTTATCGGTACACGCTCGTTTTTAATTCGTCGACGAGTGGAATAGGCGTGAAAGAGGTTGTTAGAGGCGTATCGGACACGGGATGGCTTCGATCGAAGACACCGGCAACGCGTCCGCGTATCTAGGTCGTTGAGATTACTCCACGGCGAGTGTCTTTGACAATTGAGAAAAGTGGCATGGAAACGTAAACATGCTGATTTATCTTAGCTTCGATACGGGAAGAGAAAGAACTGGAGATTGTCGAGAGGATACTTAGGCCTGGCGGAAGGCTTAGCGGCGATGTTTCTTGCACTTAAAAATAACGAAAAGTGAAAGACTGCCGATTAACGTCCGCTTGATGGACGATAAATCGTTGAGTTAAAGACGGTCGAGCATCGGCTGCGATTGTGGCGAGGCATTTGTTGTCTTCGCTTGTTTCCCTTGCTCGAACACGGCCGGACATTTTATCCCGCGAAAGGAAATGATTTATGAAACGATTATTTAAAAGTGCCAGATATTTGCGTCGATTTGTTACGTCGTTTCCACCAACTATTTATTTGTTTCGCGAAAGATTAGAATGGAAAGTCGGTGCGTTTGACGCGGAGTATTAATTCTGTTATTCAATCACGTGGTTTCCGAAGATTAATTTAAATGTTCATTCGTTTCACTCAAATTCACAGAAAGAATATCGCGTACAACACCTTAAATAACCTTATTTGATGCTTTCTTTTCTTATCGTTTATCGTACGGCTTATACCCATCTGATTATGTATATATATACATAATTACATCGTGTGAACCGGAAGTAGCTCGAAAATGGATTACATAATATGATCGTTGAGAGAAAAACGAATTAATAAATTACGATGACGAGTTAATAAATTGATCTCGAAATGTGATCAACGATAAACGCGATGCGTCGATATTCGACCGAAGTTTGTTTGCATATTTGCATATTCTATTGATAAAATATTAAGTAGACGATTATAATTATAAATGATCCTAAGCATACTCGGCTGTATTATGATAGCATTAAACGATCGAGGATGCTTTTGCATCAACTTGCTACATCATTTACCTATATCAGTTTGCGCGTGTTCAAAATAAAAGGTCCGAGGCATTCAATTAAGTTCGCCGACCGATGTTGGCAAGAAAGAAAGCAGAAACGATTTAGCGGACACGCGATTCGCAACGACCATTGTCTTGATCGATGCATGCAAATTACACGTCGATCGCGAGTACGCTAATCTGCGATTTGCTCGCAGCAGCCTAATAGCCGCCGCAAATGGTCGTCGGACAGCTCGAACAGTCAACGGATTCCTCGGGGCTTCGAAAACCACGTCCGTGAATCAAAGTCCTTATATAAAGACGTTTCGCCGGCCGTTGATAAATTGAAGTTCCGATGATAAGACGCGATTAGGCGTCCACGGGAATTCTTTCGTTGCCGCGGCGCGCGAGTCGCACGCTTTCATCGAATCGATGCCTGCGCGGCGCGCTCGCTCGCTCGTTTGCATATCTATAGGAGAATACGTATTTTCTGACAGAACGTGCTGAATGCTTTCGCGCGCGGGATCGTTGGATCCGTTTCCGGTGATTTCACCGGGCACTCGCTGATTCAGCCCATCAACGACTTCATTTTTACGCGGCACCGAACGTCTCGTTTGTTTTCTCGGTGTTGCGCTCGCGCACGCATGCGAATTCAAGCGAACGAATTATAGAAAGTAGACTTTCGAGTGTGACCACGCGAGGAAATTCATTCCACAGCGGTCATTTTCACGCGGGAAAATCTCTCTCTCTCTCTCTCTCTCCCTCTCTCTTCCTCATTGCTGTGGAAACAAAACGAACGGTGAATGTCCAGCATCACACCAGGAAAACTAATTATCCCTCGTTCCAACTGGTCTCTAGGATCTCGGAGATGTATTTTAAAAACGATTAGCTGCGGCGATTATGCTGTTGCGAATCTTTCGACTAAAACGCAAGGCACGCATTAAGAAGAACTTGATTCCGCTGCAACTATTTGAAGTTCAAGCGAGTTTAGTTATTTATTTATTATGTTAATGTTGCGTTTCATTCGAAATTTCAATTCTCATGTTGATATATAATATTGAAACAGTACTTGCTGAAAATTTTAGCTAAGTATTTTATACTGCACGAACGTGGCAATTGTTTCTACACGATCAAGAAACAGATGCTAGTGGCAATTAAAATTGACGAGACTTTAGTACAGTTAAAAATTTATTGTATATGAGATGATAAGGTGTTGCTACAATTATAGAATGTGTAAGAAAGAACGGTGATTGGTATTTGTTTTAATTTAATAAGTAGAGAGCGGATTTTACGCATTTGTGACGAAAATGGGTAGGTGAAATTTAAAAGAATGAAAACTTTAAAGCGTTGAGTGTTATTTTCAGCTCGCTTAAATTATTATACAAAAGAATTTCTATTTGACTCACGTGCGTTGCAAGTGAAAATAAAAATATTTAAAGAATTTCAAGATATCTGTATGTTATTGACTCATGCTTGTTGCAATCGATGAATATAACTGCTATTTTGCGTAAAGACACAGTGTTGCGAATAATTGTACGCTCCAAGTAACATTTCCTATTTATTTATATTTAAACAAAAATTGAACAACTATACAACAAATAAAAGAAAGTAAAAGTTACCTCGTCTATAATTATGCACACGACTGTAGTCTAATATCCAGAAAACTGCGGCTATTATAAATTTATGGCAATAACGAGTGGCTAAAATATGAATTTCTGAAGAGTAATTTTTTTTACGTTACTTCCGATTTATCAAAATTATATATTTGATTATATTTGTATTATTTCATCATATGTATATTTATTATTATATTTAGTCTCTGTGCTTTACAGTCATGTCTGTAAATATCTATTTTGCATAAAGATCCGCGGTAATCAACGACAGAGAAATTTCCACAGCGGGGACCATTTACGACCAGATTTGACCCGGTCACGATTAATTGATGAAACTCGAGCGTCCCCTCGAAGGGCTGGAATGCCGACGTCCTAAAGGACAGTGGTAGGGCTCTCGCACGTGCGCCGGACGTCGTTATTAAAACATTAGGCGGCTCGAATAAATGGCCGCAATAATCCCGGGGCCCGGGGTTGCTCGCGGTTCGATTGTAGAGTAAAAATTGACGGCGAGACGCGGGCCGCCGCCCCTCTCGGTGCGCCATAAATGATTGCTCTTCTTTCTCGGGCTGCGTTGATACTCCACGGGCCGATAAATACGGGTTCACCATAGGGTGGAGGCGAGACTCGGCCACGAATTATAGGCGTTTTAAAAATATTGTTCCATCACTTATTCAGCAGCTCGGCTAAGGTATCGCTTTCCAATAGTATCCTTCGATCACAATTTCCCACCGTCTGTATTATTGAAGCCTGCCCCCAAAGCTCGGATAGGATAGACGCTCCGGGGTGGCTCGTCTATTTAGCAACCCTGGGCTTGCTCTCCGGCGGATAAACGGATGAAATATGACTATTGAGAGGCCGGCGATTGTGTCCCCTTTATGAATGCACTTTCTTGTTACCAAGAATCGTTGCCATTCCCAGATATTGGTACCTCCGATTTTGTAATGGCAGTCGCGCAAAGAATTCTCCGCGGGATTGTTTTCTGAACAATCGGGCGGACTTCAGATACTTGAATCTCGATTCTTAATTTAATTTCATCCTCGTTCAGCACCGCTCGTACCATCTTTTTTGACGCTTTCAGTCAAGTTGATTTACCGTGATCGAAGATCAAGTCGACGAAGAGATTATTTATTTATTTTTATATCACCAGTGGTGACAGGAAAGCAATTACACGAATATACTAATGAAAAAGTTAGAAGAATATGTCAGAAATAATAATAATAATAATACAATGAGATAAAATGGAATACGAAAGTAACAGTGGAAGTGAGGATAGATGTAAGGGTATATGGAAGAATACATGATATGAAATGCATGAGTATTTTCTTGTTTTCCAGACCTTTAGAAGCTTTGCTGTGACAAGTGAATAATGAATATGATGTTGATTAACGTTTGAATAAATTCCTTCATTCAAGCTTACTTTATATTTAAAATGGCGCATTTTATGCAAAAGAAGAGTTGTCTTCGTCCGTTAAAAGAAACAGGAGCTACTCAGGAACTTCTTCCAATTTTTAATTATCTTTGAGTAGATTCAGAATTGTGCATCGACACTATTTAACATCTCTAGTCTTTCTACTCCTTAAAATTGCAGCTCATAAACGCAAACAATCCTCGGTCTACTAATATTGCGCACCCTAATTTCTACTGTCTATAGCGAAAGAATGATCTTTTATTGACTATAGTGAAAGAATTTACAGACTTTATGCATTGGATGACGAACATTCGATGCCAGGATCAATCTATCACGACGCATCAATCCATAAAAACTCGCCCCAGCAGTGTAACCGTGTGAACGATCTACGATCGGAACATCCAGAGATCCTCAGATTAGTTGAGAAAACCGCGGGGTTCTACCGTAGATCACGTAACTTATCTGCAAGCCGCGAATCGACGGAGAATATTTCTGTATCCACATAAAGATCGAAGGGTAGACACGAGGCAGAAGATCTGAATGAAACGAATGCAGGGAGCGGTTGGTGAATCGGTCGCGGAAAATCCATAATTCAAGACGAACAAAGCCGGGGCCCGGTGGAATCATGTACTCGACTAACACACAATTAGAAAGGAAGCAATAAGTTGCTCGGGGCCCGCCAATAACGTCTTGGTCCGATGCAAAGCAGTCCATCGTGTCTCGAACGGAGGCGGTCTCTGTCGGTTCCTAGAGTCTCTCGGAACCGATTAGATAGATTGCAAGCGAGCCAGTGTTCCGTGGGCCGCTCGCAGAAGGATCAGTGACTCCTGAACGAACGAGTAGGCAGGGAGGTAGGCAAGGCAGGCTGAAGCCGAAGCCGCAGCCGCAGCAGCAGCAGCAGCAGGAGAAGAAGGCAGAAGAAGAAGAAGAAGAAGAAGAAGAAGAGCAGCCGCGCGGCAGTAGCAGAAAGGGGGTGAGAGCGGATAGATAGCGAGGGAACGATGGAAGAGGAAAAGAGGTGTGGGACGGCGGGAATGGAAGGCAGCGAATAAATACTCGGAGATGTAATCGCCGAAGGAAACAAGCGGCGGGATTGTTCGAAGGGAATAATTGAAAGCGCCGCTTGAGCTTCTCATTCCCATTCCCGGCGGCTGGTGCCGCCGCTATTGCTGCTCCCGCTGCTTCTGCTATGCCAGCCAGTAGGCACTCTGATCCGGCCACCTCTCTATATAGGCGCAACGGGGCCCGATCGCGTCTCCATCGTGTGACAGTGGCGGCGCTACGATCGGAACGGGCCCGCGGAAGCCGATCCTCCTCTCTGCTTTCCGACTCCGCCGGGCCGTTCGGCCGATCCGATCGACCGCTGCCGCGATCGCCGACCAGCTTCCTAATGTATGCGTAATGCCGCGGCGGACGGCATCTGCTCATTAACGCCCGAGGGACCGCGTACGGGCCCGGGGACGGGACTAGTCCGTCGGCGGAATGGGCCCCCTAAAGATCGACCGCCACGCCGATATAGACCTCGTGCCTCTCGCATTTCGCCTTTCGCCTTTCCCTCTGTACCGGCGAATTTCTTGGGTCAGCTGCCGAATTCTGATAGTTCCAATAGGAACCACAGGTTCCCGAAATATTTGAGAGATCCTTGGTGTTGGTACCAGCTCTTGGAAGACTGCCTCGAGCAGGCCAAGGATAGCATCATTTGAAAGTGAAGTCTTGCATCCCCTGATGAGATTATCAAAAACAGAGTGCTCTAGAATTCTTAAGAAGATCAGAGAAACTAAGATAGTTTGGAAGAAATTAATAATCTTCTGAAGAAACCATTAATCCCTAAGGATCTGTAAAAGACTGCATCAATCGTTAAGATTATCCCAATAGTCTTCGAGGATTTAGGGCAGCAATGAAAGATATAAAAGACACCAGAAAAGTTCATGAGGCAAATACAGTTCTCTAGAGTATGCATTTGGCATTATCCTCGGGGCATGTTAATTTTTCAAGACCTGCAGAAACTCCTAGCGATGTACAATACTATACAAGGACCTCTAAGAATTCAGAACAAAGGAGTATTTCCAAAGATCCAGAACGATCCCTTAAAATCTAGAAAAATCATTAAAGAACTCTCAATCTCAAAGATCCACCAAATCTATATTACTATTACTATAATACAAATGTATCGTATCTCTTCAAATTTCTAAAAATCATCTAGAACTTACACCGACAGGTGCACGTGGGATAATACTCGTCGAAAGATAGCACTCCGGGACGGTTGTTATCCAACGCGCATTTATCGATGCAGGTTTTAGACGATTTCTAGAAACGTGGAGAGAAATGGCGCATTTGTATTATAGTCTGCCAGTCATTTAATTGCAATCGGCATGAGGAGTGACGAAGATTCGGTGCTCGACGGAGACGCGTAGGATATTCTCGGGGATCTCGAAGTTCTGATGAAATCATCAAAACTTTCGGTTTCGCGAGAGATTAGAGAAGGATTATCTCCGACGGTGCTGGCAGACGACGAACCCGGACGTAATAGTCGGTTTGATCCTTTTCCAAGGAACGCTGCCGCGACAGATAGTCTGCGCATTTATGTCAAAAATAAGTTTGGTTCCGGTAGGGATTATTACTTCCAATCCATGGAACCAAGTTGCAATAATTTAAATCGAATACACTGCGCTCGATACCATTCTCCTTTGAAAATACCTTACTCTATTTTCCTCTCATATCGTTTATACTAATTTGCGTCTACTTCCTTTTTTGTTTCAGGTAAGTGCACACGCCTAATTAGTACGAACTACGACAAACATTGAGCAATCGCCGTGGATATGTAGTAAGTAAAACTGAAAGTTGCGCGAACGAAAATGTGAAGTTTCTTTGACTTCTTAGGAAATTCTTCGGGAAATGTAGAGCGAATAAATACGATTAAAAGAAATTCGCCAAAGTTTAGGAAGGGGCTATAACATCACAAAACAGAAGACAGTCGAAAATCTTCTTAAATATTATCATTATTCATTAGTAAACGAGCTTTGCATATATATAATACTTTGACACTAGATTTGCGGAGTACTGTATGCATCTGTTTTATATTACTCAGTGATCCGCCATTTTGACGGGTTTCGTAAACTCAGCGTTAAACAGGAGCAATGCACCGTGCAGTATGAAAATCGAGGAATCCGACAATTGAGAAAGATTCGTTTTATCATAACTTTATCGAAACGACTTGTCGAGGCTGCAAGTTATTTGCAAGCGGTGAACTAGGGGGGGTTTAAGTGCCGCCCAATTTATCCGGATGATTAATTTCTGTTGTTGTTGGACCGGACGGCCGTTCGATCGCGGTCGCTAATCTAACTGGTAAATAATCGGTCTTATTTATGTAAATGGCCGAGGAATTTATGCGGTAGTTAGGCGAGATTTACGAGATTCGGTAACAATATGCACCGGCGTATTAATTGCCGGTTTCACCGGTTAACGCGGGAGCGCTTAACGACGCAGTATGCGGCTTGGATATTACGCGCGCGCACCGAATTGATGCTTCATTAAACACCGGGCAATAAAGCAGCCCGAAAGAAGAATGCATCCGCGTCTCGTTGATTTTCAATGCAATCGTTATCCTTTGCGCGATTCATTAACCAATTGCGCCGCGCGGCTCGTCCGCCCGCGTTTGTCTCTCGAGTGCCGTTCCCCGGCAAAGATCCGACCGATCGATAAGGGGATCGCGAATGATTAAGGGTTAATTGCGAATTTAATTAGTGATCGATTCTATGACGACTCTCGGATTCGCAGAAACAAGGATCTTTGTGCATCCCGCGCAACGCTTTAACGTGTCCCACACCGTTTTCGAGTTCCCAATTACACTTTAATTATGGGATCCGTATAATCGCCGAGCCGTTTCAAAGCCGGCGCCTGGTCTTTTATGAACGCCTTTTGCTTCCTCTATTATTTCGCAATACCGGGCTTCGATACTTCGACAGTTTCGCTGAAAATCTTCGCAAGGAAAATGCCAGCTATCACTTCTGATTCGTGACGTGTACGTCGGAATATATCATACTGTTTCAAAACAACTGTCACTCAGAAACTAGCAATGTTAACGAGACCCAAAAATTTGAGACTATAATATTCTGGAGTATCGTTTCCTTTATTAGAACTCGATACATACTTTCAAAGTATATTGATTTAATTGTTAATTTAATTTTTCTCATGACAGTGGCATTTTTTTGGAAAAAGTTTGATACTATATTACTATATTGGTATTATTTAAACTTTGCTACCAGGAAACAATCTTTAGTTTATAATATTGTATTCCAACGTTTGTTTCAAGATTCAACAGTTCAAATTTCAATGAGGAAAACCGCAGGTGAATCCTTTGTGATCTACGGTAAATAATACTGCCTACGCACTAGAAACTCATCTATTATTTCAGTGTATTGTGTTTCGCTTCAAGCATTGGCAATTTCAATGACGAAAGCGCGATGTATTTTCTGACGAAAGCAGCTAATACTTTTTCACAAAAAATTGCACTACTTCAATAAGTTCGCAGAATTAAAGAAACTCATTTAAATAACATCCTTAAGGGTAATCAACAAACGTCCATAGAATATTGAGACCTTGCATTACGTTTTCTCTTACGTTTGCTTTGATTAGCACTCCTTCGTCCTTAATAATTCCCCTAATTGAACGAGACGATTTTTGTTTCTTCTATTTCTTTATTTCGTTTAATTCCTAGATCTTGCTAATACATGAATCAAATTTATTGTCGATTTAAAACAAACGAATAGCACTCATTTTTACTAGATCACGTATGAAATGATCACCACGAGTCTGTCGAGTTGTTATAACGTAATGTGTTAAACATGTAGTTTTATTCTAACATTGTCCTCTTATTACTTGATATTTTATTTGTGCAGATACCTAAATGTATTGTTTATTAGAAAAAATGTTTGCAGCACTCTTACTTACGTGGATACTGAATGACTCACGCGTAACACGATAGCTATCGACGTTAGTCACACATGTGTCAAAGAACATCAAATGAATTGTGTGAATATAACAGATATGTATTGTTTTATAATAACGACAAGATCGGATTTATTTGAAGTCCTACCGATTTTTATTACAATATCTACTTGAATGATAAAGTTTCCAACCTAATATAAAAATTCGTCACATAAACATTTTTATAGTAGAGAAAATTGGGAAATAATTGACCATGTGGACAGGTAGTCTTAGTCTTAAACCTTCCCATTCCTTAAGCGTCTTGGGGTTAATGAAACAAATATTAAAAACTAAATATATACAGTAAAATCTCCAATAGTCCTTCAGCTCGTAAACAAAGATGGACAATTTATAATTATTCACGGTTTGTTCTTATAATTGTTAGCAACCTGCGATTATAAAACCAAGACGTTAAGCTCTCATAGCCGTATCTTCTCTTCCCAAATTGTCCATTCAACCATAAGTTGAGGGACAGTTAGAGAGAATTTCCTGTACACTGCCTGTCACAGACACTTCAAATTTCGAATTGGCTCCATTATCGCAAAAATGTCCTCCGAAAGAAACAATTTCGTTCAACTTTAATATAATCAGCGGCCAAAGTGTTAAAAAGCACCCATCCCTCGTTAAAAGTTTTCGGAATCTCGGGACAAGCGTTAAGCAGATTCTCCGGCGCGCAGCTCCGTCCCGGCTGAAAGTTAAATCGAACTCGCCGATATTTATCGTTGCGGTCAGTAATACCTCGAGGCGGAAGCAGTCAAGCCGAGAGGATTCCTTTTCTCCCGGCGCGTGTTGATCGAAAACGGACCGTCATTTATGCCGGGGGGTTCGCAAGTCGAGCATTAAGCCCGTAGCATAACTATAACCGAACGGAACGGTAGCCGGCCACGTAGGCTCGAATCCCCGTCGCGTCTATCTATCCTCTCTCTCGTGAGAGAGAACCAACCCGACTATCCCGTGCGCCGCGTATGGTCCACACGTGTCTAAATTATTATTGTCTGAAATACTCTTCGGGGCCGCGGCGTATAGGTAGGCGTCCCGTGTCGGTGTCGAACGCCGTTTAGAACTGGTTACCTTGGTTCGTGGTAGCCATCCATCACGCGGTCCTACAACGATGTTCCATTAAATTATGACATCCGCGATTTATATTTCGCGCGAAGAACACCGGACGCCACGCTGCCTTCCCAAAGGCCTGCGCCCTTAACCGTACCCTGTCATTTTTTATGGCTCCGTTGTTCTGCATCACGCTGAAACGTCGATCGTGAGATCCTCTCTTATTGCGATGCTCTCGTAACTCGAATTCGGATCTGTTAGGTTAGCTGATTGCTCCCAGGCTTCTGTACGGAATAGCTCGACTTTTCTAGGACGCAATCGCTGTGGTTTGAAGGGTGAAACTGCCCTCCAAGTTCCACGTCACTGTTGCAGTGATTAGAACTTTATCGACTGTCGAAAAGTATTTTATTCGTGAGATACAGCGGAATATGTAATAGTGTAAGACAGTCGAACTTCAGATAGTAGAAAATATCCATACTGTATTGAGTACTGTCAAAAGTTGGCACATAACCTAGATATATAATTTTTGCATGACATTTTTAATATCCTTTCTTATGTAAAGAGTTAACTCGAGACCCATAGTTCGTTTAGTAGTACTATGCGAGACGGTGAACAAATTGACAAAAATTTTTTAATAGATCCCCGCGTTTCCCTTATTGGTAGAAATGATTCTTTTCTATTAGCCTCAATTCCCAAGAAACGAGGGACTACATTCTGGCCATTTTTAAACAATGCCTCTTGATTCCCGCCATCTGGTTCCTCCGTAGTTTTCTCCAAGTCTTTTTCCTTTTATTTTCATTCCAGACTTTTGACTATTGTTAATTACACTTGACTTTTGATTAGATGGAGCCGGTGTACGATCACCCTTGCACCTCGCGTCGATTAGTTTATTGGTTTCCTCGTTTAACAATAGAGGTGAGTTTCGAGAAGTCATAGACAAATGGTTGTAAACTCGAGTGGTGAGGGTTTAGTAATTGTAAGGCTGAGGTGAGAGTTTCGAAGATGACGTTGTCAGGCAAGGGTTCGTCTTTGACGCGACAACGACAGAGGTCGGGGATGAGACAGAGTTTCATGATTAGCCAAGGGTGAAATTATAAATTTGTAGATGATTTTAGATAAAAATGAACTGACATTGGTATACAACATTTATTTTAAACATGTATATTTTTCTGAATATAGCTCAAACATTTCTTTCAATTTCCAACATTTAAAATCACATCAATCATCGAGTGGGTTATTAACGACCCAAACTCAGATTTTCGATTGGTTGTATTTCAGATGTACTTGTAGTTGGTTCTGCTTCAGGTAATGCAGCAGGTTCTTCGTTCTTCAGATTGTGTTCTCGAGGAAGATATGCTTAACAAATTATTATTAGAAATCTTCATAACGATTCTGGCTCGTCAATGTGAGGCAATAGCTTCCACTCATTTGCATCAAGGGATTAATTGTACGAGTTCGTGATTTACGACGTGACTACAGATTTTATGCATTTACGGGAATAATGAGTAAGTGAGGCAGGGGATGGTAGAAGCTTCAAAAGCAGAAGCACAGTGATATAATCTTAACATGTTAAAGTTCTTAACTACAGAAGTAATTTACCGTTGATCTCCTGTTTCCTGTAATCTACATGGGGAAACGTTCATTTCGCACGAAGAATCGCGGCCCAACACACCTGAGCCAATAATAAACTCGACGATGGGTCCGCATCAGCCAACGGTTAATAAAACCATGGAAATGAACTCGATGATTCCGGGATCGCTGATAGAGACCACGAGTTCCTCGTGCAATCAGAAACAGGATCGCAGACAGGATATGCTCTAATAACGACAAATCTGGCTCAGTAAACCTGCCGATGTAAAAACGAGGAACTATCTCATTCCAGATTATGATGCAAATACGTGTAATCGACAAAATGCGGATCGAATCAGCCGGAAAAAAAAGAAGAAGCACGCGAAGCGCAGAACTCGCGGAGTTGACCGTTTCTTTCATGTCACCCAGTAGATCCGGTAGCATCGGTCTCGGTCGTCTCGGTTCCACACGACGTTACAGTATCCAAAGCAAGCATAAGCAGGCTGCCGGTGGCTCGCGCAAATAAAAACACACAATCGATCCATCAGGAAAATAACAGACGGAATCAGCTACTCGGAACCGGTCGTAAAGCGGGCGCATTTATTTTTCCTGGCGCTATCGTCGGATAGAAAACGACTACACGGAGGGAACGGCCCTGACCTAGCTCAAGCCGGCGGCCGGCGTTCCCTCGGGCTTCTAATTTCAAGCGGGTCACATCCTTTGCTGGAAATAGCACGTGTAAAGACTTTTGAAACCGAGGGAAACGAGAGAGGAGCCCGGCCTGGCCCGGCCCGGCCCGGACCGGCGACGACGACGGCGACGGCGACGGCGACGACGACGACGCTAGCGCAACAATAATTAGGGGCAAGTGCGGCTCCGCTCTGGTCCTCTCGAGGAGTTTTCAGGCTTTTGGCACGCACTGTGGGCCCCACCGGATGTCGCAGCTACGACGATGAGAATATCATGGTGTATTTATTGTGCCGGCTGCGGGGCGGCCGCATCTTACTAAAATGCACAGCGACGTGCACGCGCGCGCCGTTCATCATGGACATCGATGCGTCGCGTCGCATCCTTGCTTTCCGAAATTAACGTCGTTGCTACATTGTGTCGTTGGCTTCTGTTCCCGATGCCACTCGGCTGTCTTGCTCCCGCCGCCCACTCGGGACACAATTATCTGAGATAAGACAAAAGTGGCCATTACGAAACAAAGCTCAACTGTGTTACCCTTTCCTTGAACCACGGCATAAATAGTACAATAGAATATAGATGGAACGCGTGAAAGTGGATGCTCAAATTTTACTCATATTTTTGAATATTGTTAAACTCTATAAATCCACTTGTGCAAATATTGTTACGTGACAATTATCTGCAAAAAGAAATGTTTATTCGAAAACAGCTGTCTCTAAGCGGGAACGTGCTACTTCATATTGGGCACTTCAATTCTTCCATTGTCCCGATTTATGGATCCCGGAATATGGAACGGAAACAATGTTTCGTAATAGTTACAGCCACTTACTTTACTATTTCATTCGTACTCATTTTTATTCATATTAATACTAGATTTACGAAACCCTATTTTTATTTACGAAAATGACCTATTTTAAATTTGCGATAGTAGGGTAATCACGTAAAATATAGTAATTCTTATAAAATGTCACAGCAGTGTAACGATTTGTATTTTAACAGCCGTATTATGAACAGTTATTTGTCGTGGAATAACTCTAGAATCTATTTGGATGCTTAGCATCATAGTTATAGTATGCGTACTGCATAACTTATAATCAACTATCTTCGCTCGTCGCGCAACAAAAATCAAGTGCAAAACATTGCAGCGCAACCTAATCATTTCCCATAACAAAAATATTGTTTTTAAAAGTAGTCACACATCGATTAACAGTCCTAGCGCCCACACATTTACAAGAACCGTTACTTGTCACTACACATTCGCGACGGTCATAGTGTAAACACTCGGAAATTAGAGTGCAGCTATGCCCGACGGCGGAATTCGCCGCGATCGCGTACGGTGAAAATATATATCTAAGAATGTAGCTCGGGACATTAATTCGTGGTCTATAATCAGTCGTGCCTATGAATCACTGTACCGCTCCGTGATTTTCCGGATTAACCAGATCGCTGGCCGATGCTTAATTAATCAGTGCTTGATTTATAACGGTGGCGGGCGTCCGCGGGAAAAGTCGAGGAATTCATCAATGATGCTAGGCCGCATCGAAGGTGCAATTTATATCGAGCTGGAAGGATCTTCTCTCGTTCGGCAGGGTTTTCACGCATCGGCCGCGCTACATGGTCTATACCTTAAAGGATCGCGAGCCGCGGTCATTAATAATAAAAGCGTATTTGTATACACAGTTAATAACTCACGCAGCGTCGGTCATACATCATCCCCGGCCATCTTATTTGCCCGATCGCTAATAGCATGGTTTGGCCGATGCAAATTTCCGCGACGCTTTCGCCGAATGCCAAAACGAAGCTCTATAAAAACGAACTGTAGGGCAGCATGCACAGTTGTCGACCTATATACAATCACTAACTATTTTCCTAACAAATTATTAAATATAAGATAGATAATGTATCGCAGTCGATTGGTTATAAAAAAGATTTTAACTTAAGTTTGCTGGTTGAACACTGTTCTTATTTAATGTCTGGCTAACACTTTATCTACTCACAATTTTCTAATTCACGTTATAACGGAGATCAACGGAGCCGATTCTTTTAAATAATTGTGCAATGGCGACGACAATTTCATCGGTAATTCGACAAATTATTTCGAAGACTATAATTAAACAGCTCACGTTTATGCAAAATAAATACAGTTCACCTCGATCTCAATAAATAAAAACTAAATAGCAAGAAACGATCTTTCTGTAGTGATTCCAATACATTAAAAATAATGTATTAACATTTTTTCTTCCTACTATATTAAATTGCAAGTTCACAATTTTGCAATAAATACATAAAATCGGCAGCTTAATTATAATATAACTTCTAAATTTATTGCTTTAAGCAAGATTATCGAGCCTCGTCTTCGTTAGCACATGGTTGTCGTATTTACATCATTTATTGCTATATCTACGTTAATTGCAATTGCCAAATATTGATAACAGAAAAATAAAATTTGATATCGATTTACAATATATGGATGACATTTATATTTATTCGATGACGATCGATATTTTATAACGAGTCTGATACGATATTACAATGCAAGAGGCTGTAAATATTGTCTATGAATTTCTACTTTGCGAGGTAAAAATTAATTTCCCAGCATTGAATATTCGAAACAGATTCCAACGATAAATAACGGTGTTTTTATCTGCAATGGAAACGGTATTATAGTCTATCCCATTTATTAGGAACGTCCTGTGTTATGAATATATCCCTAACGAAGTAAATGCGATGGATAAATTCAAAGGACTCGATCCTTTTCGATTTTGATTTTCGACCGGGTGATTTCGCGAGGTCGCCGTCGCAGCCGCGCGACAAAGCCGAGATCGTCTCCAGTCGATTTTACCGTTATTAATCGTTCGGGGAACGCGTGAACACCGTTAAGCGTTTTGATCGCGCGTCAATTTTCCAATTACGCACGCACGCGTTCCACATTGCGCTTATCGAACAACGGTATACCCGGCAGCAATGAGGAAACGTCTTCGCGTCCCGATCGCCGCTATTACCGAGCCCAGCTTCCAGCTAATGATTTCCGTCAGCGACCTCTCCGCTCGTGTATCCGATGGACGTCCACCCGAAAGAAAAAATGATCGCCGTTGTTACGTAAATTAGCCTCGGAGAGTCCACAAAGATGTCCGGTGAACAGGACTCCGCAAATTACTGTTGATCGAGCAGGATCAGAACCGAGAACATGAACTACTTCCCGAACCGACCCTAGCTTAGTCAAGAAGCACATTTTTGATATTAGTCGAACGAGATTTGTTATAAATCCTTAATTTTATTCTAATGAAATTTACGATACGTTTTTTCATTTATTCAGACAAGATTTTCTATACATTTTTTAATTTAGTCAGACAAGATTTATTATACATTTTTAAATTTATTCAGACAAGATTTACTATATATTTTTTGTTGTCATTTAAGCAAGGCTTACTATAAATTTTTCATTTCATTCAAATTAGATTTATCGTACTCTTTTTATTTCATTCAAAGGAGATTTGTAGTGGTGTCTAAAAATACAGCAAGGAACTTGAAGTTTCCAATCAACTCATTGTAATCGTTATTTTCAATTTAATTATTACCATCACCGTTATTATTATATCGATCTTTTGTAGAGAAATGGACTGCTATAAAACTTCTCGCAAAAGAAGAATCGTTTTACACACCCCAAGCGATACAACCAAGCAGAAATACTGTCCGTGCTCGAACGAGTGTTCCCGCTTCTTATAACCTGGGCAATCAACAGAATGACCTGCGATTCCCACCTGCTATCTACCTCTCGTTCACCGCAGCGAGAGGTTCGGTTTAGGTTTTGTCCAGTTAGCGACCACTTTGCGGTGAAAGAACGCAGCGAGATTTAGTGGCCGTCCTCGGGTTTCGTTCGCCGGTAACGAGCAATCGTCGAATGAAATTAAACGATGACGCTGGGGAATCGTTAAGAGGGTCGTCCGTAGGCGATACCGATGCCGGTGTCGGTCAATTAGTGACGCGGCGCGGACGCCCGGCAACAAATCACCGTGAGCCTGACTTTCGCGATCCAGCGATTCTATTAATTTCACCGTGTCCGCGGAAACAGCGCGTTTAAAGTCGAATGACGCTCTTTTACCGTTGACGTGGTGCCTCGTTTGCAACCGTGTTGCAGCGCGAGTCGCGCGCGACTCGCGACGCCTGACACCCAGATAATGAAGATCGCGTGTCGGGTTCCCTCGGTTTGTTCCACGTTTGTTCAACGTCGACTGCGACAGGGAACTTCTGCGAGATTACCGGCGTTTCCACGGTGCCACCATAGACCCGGTCTAGCCGCTGTTTGTTCGCGCCGTTCCCCTGCAATTAGTAATTGCCGTGTTGCGCAAGAACGCGGACCGCGATCCGCTCGAGCGTCTTGTTTGGTATTTAGCGGGCTATGTCGGCTGGTGTCTCTCCGAGTTCTTGTGATTGTGCCCCGGCTCAATTAACCGTGTTTACAATATGTTTACCACTGAACTCCAGGACCAATGAACGTTTTCATTCGGCTTGCGATTCAGCGCTGCGACTTCTCCGGAGTTTAGATTTTAGTATGCGATACGCTACCACGGTCTCTCGCGTGTTCTTTCATCGTTTCAGGTAATATGTAGTTTCACACCCCTGTCCAGGAGTGTTCGACTTCGTACGAATGTCTTCGGAATGTTGTTTCTATCGTGGATTTATCGCGATACCCTATAATCACAGCGCTGTTCTGAGACGTTACTTTTATTGAGAAGCAGTCCTGGGCAACCGTTCATTATCGATTTCCGCATGCTTTCCGTACGGAGATAAAATTTATGGCAATTTACCGCGTAAAGAGCAACGTCAACAAAATAAAATTGTCTGCTCCTTATAATGTAGGAATTCACTGACAAGATTAAACACATGTTTCTCAGTAAAAAAAAGTGCGAAAATGAAGGAAAGTATGCACCTCCGTAATTCTTGTACAGTCATTGATTGTGTAAGAAAGAAACTCGTTAGCACATAAGTTCTAGTATTTAGTAATAAATATCCAGGTAACACAAAGACGTCTTTAAGACGTTTTCTAGACGTCTGTTTTTGGACATTCGGAACGTCTGAAACGCCTCTTTTTAAGCGAGGTCTTTTACGCGCTTAAAGATCGTCTAAGAAACTAAAAATATTTTATTAAATTATTTTCCTAAATAAATGAAGAAAATCTAACCTGATAAATGAAAGAAATCCAGTCTAGCAAATTAATAAAATCTGGTCTAATAATCTAATGAAATCCAGTCTAATGAATTAATACAATCTAGTCGAATGCATCAATAAGCTCTAGTTTGATCAATTATACTAGACTACTTCAGTTCAGATTTAAATACGTCAATTCCAGACTTCTTAATAACGATCAGTTCAGGTCGTAACCTAAACTGGTCAGGTTAAAACCTAAACTGACCGTAATATGTACGTCTTTAAGACGTCGTGGACTGCCTGGCATGACGTATAACAGGAAAGAATCGGAGACACGTCAACAACTCAAACAATAGGTAGGAGAGCAATCTGCGTCACAATATTTCCCGACAGAAGCAGCTCCGAACACGACGATCGACGTCAACAGAGATCAGAGAGAGAGAACTGGTGCAGGGGTGCGGCGGAGAACTTGGAGCAGCGTATACTCGTGGGGTTTCTTTGTGGCGGCAATTAATAGTAGATTACCGGCTCGTAGGTGGCGCAAGAAGGGCAAACGAGATGCGCCTGGCGAAATCGTAGTGACAGAAGAAGAGGCGTACGAGGGAGCGAACGAGAGAGCTATCGGCAAGAGAGAAAGACGGAGCATGAGCGGGAAGGTCGTAGACAGGGGTTGGCAGAGGGTGGTGAGCAGGGGGGCGAGATTACACACGCCGCCTCGGGGATTACCGCACTCTGATTCTCCGATAAGAATGTCAAAATAAGCTGCCTCTCGCTACGCCACGTGTAATCTCCCCGTTTCTTCTGTCCCCGCCTCCGCAGCCTCCGATCATCGGGCCGCGTAATTACATTGTAACGATTCCGACTCTCTCTCTCTCTCTTTTTCTCCCTGATCCGACTGAATCACGACGATATCCCTGTGACGAGTGCAGACGTTCCTCTCGATGACTGGTCGAGTCGCTTCCTCTCCTATAGGATACCGACGCGGCACGGATTAAAGCGGCCGTGCCACCACGTAAATTACTGCTTAACGCTGCGCGAGCCTAACTCCGTACATGGCGCTACTGTCGTGCAAATAAGTCGGGACTTTGACCTTACGCTATACGCTCGCGGAATTCGAAATATCCCCTCGGCCGTGCCTCCGGGATACGGACGTCGCCGCTCCTCACAGAGGACAATCGCGAGAAGCGGACGTTCGAGCCAGAGGATCGCCAGTGGTCCTCACCGGCTCGCTATCTCGCGACGTCGATCTTCCGATCGCTAGAAGACGGCGCCGACCACGGGGGAACAGAGGACGTTGGATCCGAAAGGGTTCCTCGGCGATCGTCTGTAGACTCTGGGCGTTTACCCTCTCTTAGAAAAAGTGGACACTTCGAGCTGAATATATTTCTGCTCGGAGACTTTTACGAATGCCTCTCTTGTCTTCTCAAAGGTTACGCAAAGAAGGTATATAGCCGGCACGAACTCGTAGGCGACTATCGCGTTGCCTACGTCACACTCGCGTGACTAATTATGGGAGTAGTTCTGTTCCTTGATACGCATTAATCAACACCTCCCGTGAGACAAAGATTCTGAGGAAAAGATTTTGCTGTGATCATATTGAACAATATCGTGTGAAAGTTGAGGGAATTCGCCACCCTCCGTGGCTAAACGGATTCAGCAACATTGGGGGCAAGTGTTTAATGAGACAAGAAGATTTTTATAGACTCAACTTGAGTACGTTTGAACGGATTAGAATCATAGTAGCGTACGACAGATTTTCTAAAATTTTGATTTATTTCTTAAGCCGAAATCGATGCGTGTCAAAATCTCAAAAATGTTAATTCGACTCTACATTGTCTTAACAATAAACTTGATCAATAAACGATACACACGTCGGTAAGCGATTATACTCCTTGCTTCTTGTAGACAAAGACACTATAACTCTAACCCACTCATTTATGGAGAATATAGTCGGACGAACAGGTGATGTACTTTGAGAAACTATTGAATGCAGGAAACAGAAGTAATACTAGAAATGTAGAATGGGAAAGTGTCAGTGCATTGACTTTGTCCTATTAAAATAATTAAGCAAAAAAATAAATTGCAAAGTAGCTGCTGTACTTTATAACGGACGCAAAAAAATTTGCATGTTGCACGACATCCGGGAATCTATGCATTGCAGGCATGGTATGTACGGTCACAAAGCTGTCCAAAGCATTCGTTTAAAAGAGAAATGGCCCGCAGAATACAGAAGCAAAAAGTAAAAACAAATGTTGGACAATCAAAGAGTCTCGGCTCCCTTTGCGAACCCTGGCATGGCGAGAACGGTTGTAGAAGTCGGCTAACCGCAATGAATACTTATAATAAGAGGACATGCGCGTATAATGCGTCGCGTGTGTACGGCGATCTTCACCCCAAATCGCTCGGGGGTTTCACGAGGAAACGATACAATGGTTCTAGAATGGCGATTATTCAGGTTGGGGTGGATTATGGGACGGTTATTGAGGCCAACTCCTGTTCCCCAGCGGAGATCCGTTTGCGCCTGTGTCGTCCGAGGCACAGGCGCACGCTCGTGTCCGACGTAGGAAGGCAGGAGGATGTTGACATTAGCAGATCTGCTCGCGGATTAAAGCTTTGTGTCGCACAAAGCGCGGCCACAATGGCAGGGGGTTCCGGGGCCCGCTGTATGCGCGACCTTATGTGCCCCCGCTGGCACGTAATAACGCTGTCGATTTCCTATTAAGGATTCAAGCGTACTCGAGAAGCGCAGATAACTATCGGCCAATCCCGGCTCTATCAGCCTCGGAACCGTCCGCGTGGCTCTGTGTCTTCGCGGATCATCCTATGCAGATTTCTCCTGGACCCCGATGGAGCGCCCCTACGGGACGATCCTAATTTCGAAGAAGATTGGCCGCGGAATTCGTCGAGAATTGTTTGATGTCCGCCCGGTCGGACCTTTGGAGATTGCTTTGGTCGATCATTCGAGATGAACAACTTTCGGGTGTCCTTCAGTTTTGATGTCCGCGTTAGATGGTTGATGATTCAGTCTTGGCTGGTGCAGTCGGTCCAGTCCGTCTTGTTGGGTACGTCGACTCTGCACTTGACTGCACAGTCGATCGTGCCGGTAACTTTCCCCAAACCTTGGCTTCAACGGCTCCACTTTACCACGAGATATCGATCAGTGTCTAGCCAGGCGAAATAAATCATTAACAGTAAACCTGTCGAGCATTAAAAACTCGCGTTGCTTCCTAAAAAAAGGCAAGACTGAATTTATTTAAACTTTTCGCCCTTTTTCTCGCGATGTACATTTCGGCTAACAAATATATTCAATCGTGTTAATAAATTACGGATTCTTTATGAGTCAAGTGTAAGTTTCTTTCTTCTTTTAATAATGTTAAGTTGAAATTAGTATGCCAATATTCTTAGCTTCTTTTAATCCTTTCACCGTAAATGCATCAAATCCGCAATCTGCTTATCAAAGAATCTTCATAGCTGCAACAATTTTAACCACAGTGGGTTTAATGTTAAAGACTGATTGGCTAGATGGTGCTCCATGTGATGATGCTCCAAGCGTCCCCTAAACGCCAAACCACGTGATAATGGTCGTATCAGATGTTTCGCTATTTGCCCAGTCGATCAAAGTCTTGTCAGGTACCATCGCGTCAAACAGCACGCTTAGTGAACTAATCCCAGCCCATAATAATTGCTTACGCGTGCTCGGCGATGAGAAGGAAAACGTACGATCCCGGTCATCGACATTATCCCGACTGGGCTCACCAGCTATATAACGTTGCTCCTTCTGCGCGCGGTGCAGCGTCTTTTACAGCGCGACCTCACCCCCGTATCCCCGTACGACGTCACTAATACTGAGGCGCGCGTGTTCGCGATGGCCGTTTTCTCTGTATTTTTAGTGTTCTCCGAAATGAAGTTGCGAAAAGTGAGGAGGTTCTAACGTCGCCGATGTCGCTGCCAGCAGCGGACCCGCTACGTAATATCTTCGTAAGCTCCGTCTTTTATGACAGGACTAGAGCGCCTCTCAAGGATATTGGTAATCTTCGGGCTGGCTGTAATATTGGCGGCGCAGTGATCTCTCGCCCGAAGACCTCCGCCACCCTCCTCAGCCCTTCCCTGTCGCCGTCGTCGTCGTCGTCGTCGCCGCCGCCGTCGTCGTCGATGTCGTAGCTCGCCACCCCCGTCTGCTCACGAACCCGAGACCACCGCTACTACCCTCTCACCCCCAGGGCCGCCCAAGACCCGTCTCTCCTACACTCGCATCTCTCTCTCTCTCTGTCTCTTTCTCTCTCCGTCTCTCTTCTTCTCTCTCTATCACTCTCTGCCACCCTCTCGCATCACCGCCCCCGACCCTTTCGCCTCGAACACCCCCACCTCACCCCTCGTACAGGCAGGCGTATTGACGCGGCTTTGCAGCCACATTCCGGGCTAAGGACATGGAACGCGAGTCTACCTACGTACCCCGCTGCTCCCCACACCAGCCCCGACCCCACCTTCGATCTTTTATCACGCCTTCCGCCACCCCTTGACCAATGTTGTAAAGCTCCGCTCTCCGGGCTTGCGAGCATCAGACAGTCCTGCCGGAGGATCATCGCGGGGACGTCCTCGGAATAGTCCTTTCAGTTTCATTGTGACGGCACCCGTTCTCGATGATCGGTAAGAAATTGAAGGAAGGGTTATCTAGAGAGCCGCTCGTGGCGAGCCAGGATTTTTATACCGGAATTTGGAATTGTATCACTGGTAAACAGTGTAGGAATTTCAACGAATGATTTTCGCAAGATTTTTTCCAGCAGATTGATTTCCGATGCATATCTCGAGTATATTGGATCGAGCAATCAGTCTTACGAATTTCGGCAATACTAGCTCATCGAGGGCGCAATTGTCAAGGTTGTGTTACGATTCTAAACCCTCTTAAGCAAATCGTAAAAGTTGTTGTATACTTCAGTACGATGATTTCTGTTATAAACAGATTAATTATATTAACGAACGTCGTTGGAAACCTCCAGGATACAGCTATGGAAATTGCATCGTAATTTTATACCTTGGCAAACTAGATAAAAATACTATTATTAATTAGAAGAATGTTTCGCATTCTAAACAATTGGCAGAGGTGAGTCAAATTCATTATGGGTGCAACCACGGTTACAGCGTTTCCGGACCGCTCGAAGAAGAGTTGTCCTCTCGTGCACGAAACCCCGGGCCAATCGCGCGGCTCGCAAGTTCGCCATTCTAATGTTTAAGTACCGCGTAATAGCCTGTTCACGCGTCCGATGCACAAACAACCGCGGTGCAATTCATTTCGACAAGCGTATTGTCCGCGAGACTTACGGCCGTGCCGTAACGAGGCGTCTATCGGTTCGTTATGCGGCTGGCACGCCGCAGAAGATAATTGGATAGTGCTCTCCGAAGTACTCGAGCAACAATGAGCGCGGGAATAGGCCGGCAAGACTTATGCGCAGCGTTTCTGTCCGCATTATGTTTCGCGAAGGAAAGGAGGTAGGAAGGTAGGAAAAGAAGAGAACCTTCTGGTGAAATGCACCTACCAGCGAATCAGCTTCTATCGGATGAATGGCGGTTGATCCGCGACTCGCTAAGAAACCAGCGAATTGAAACGTCGAGGAATGCCTTGCGCCGTCGACAATGAGCCGTAAAAAGAAGAATCACCGGAGAAAACCAGGGCGAGGGAAAAGCGAAAGAAGAAGTCGTCGACGGGAAGGCGGGCTGCGGGCGGGGCACGCATTCAAAAGTTCCACGTATGAAAACCATAGGTTCCATTCAGCGGCGGCTTTCACGCGCGCCGTGCCTTTTGTCCGGCGCACAGTTTCCAGCGATAAACGTTTCACGCGTATTTTCCGCGCTAAGGAGACGCGCGCGGCCGCGACCCCGTCAAATGGTAGATCTAGTTATTCAAATAGTCTTTCGTTAATGCGTCCGCACGGACGTTTATCCGCATTAACACGTGCTCGCGCGGACAGGTCGCGGGCGTCGCATTATCTCGCTCGCGATTCACCGAACAAGAGGCTTTTTCTTCACGTCGTGTCAGCGTCCGCGCGCGCGCGCGCGCGACCCTTATTTAGCTGCGAGGCCGGGAGAGAGAGGAAGAGAGCGGCAGAGTGTGTGAGAGAGAGAGATAGAGAAAGAGAGCCGGCCGCTTAATTGCAAAAATTAACGCCGCGCCACCGCGGCTGGCGGCCCAGCCCGCGACTCCGATTGTTCAAAACTAATTAGGGCCGAGATTTTATTACGTGGGAGCGTATAATACGCTTTCCGTTTGATAGCCGCGCCACATAAAGGTCCGACGGGGCTTCTGCTCGTCTCCTCTGCTCTCTTACTCGCTTTCCGGGCCTCCTCCGCCTCCGCGAGCGCATCCGACCCCGTCTTCGACTCTTTTCTGGACTCGCGCGCACCCGCGGGGCTCTCTTGTGAACGGGCGACAGTGTGTGAGGCCGGTAAGCCGAAGGAACCGTGGAGAGAGCGCGGGCGCGCGCGCGCGCGAGATTAACACGAGAGTAAAATAAAGGCTATTGAATTCCCCATGCCTCTCCGCACAAAAATAGCCTCCAATGAGAAAAGGAACCTTACAGTTTCTTTTCACCGCTTTCATAAAAATTTCTGAAAACTAATTTTCCTCTTATACGGACGACGCGGCGGGGTGCCCGTGTATATAAGGAACGGACAGCCTTCGTTCACCTCCCTCCCTCCCTCCCCCCCTCTCTCTCTCTCCCTCACTTGCTTTTCCTCTCACCCCCTCTGTCTTTCTCCTCCTTCGCCGTTTCTTCTTCGACCCCTACCACAGCTTTTCTTTCCCCACCTTCCCTCTCTCGATCTTTCTTTTCTCCTCGCTCTTTCTTTCACCCTTTGGCCACCACCTACAGCCACCCTTCGCCAACGTCGCCACCTACCAGCTACTCCCACCCGCCTCTCGCCACCTTCCCCGAGTTTCATTCCCACTACAGCACTTTTATACGAGGTGCTAATCTTCCAGACAAGCCCCCAACATCCCCCTACCCCTTGCTTGCTCGCCCGGTTTCTCGCGCACCCTTTCTCTCACTCGCTCTCTCTCCCTCTCTATCTCTCTCTTTCTCTCTCTCTCTCTCTCCCCCTCCCTCCCTCTCGCACTCTCCCAATTTCTCGCTCCCTCTGTTTCTCTCTAGCCGCGTCTCTTCCTGCCCCGCTCACCCCTCGCCCTGCCGCGCCTTGACTCGCCTCGCTTCGACTCACACCCCCACCCTCGCAACATTGCTTTCATAGCCTCTACTAAAGTCACTGTCGGGATTATAATATAATATTGCGCTTGCAAGGGTGAACGCGAGCTACGAGCCCGGCCTGGACGAGGACGCGACGAGCGGGGGGGGGGGGGGGGGGGGGATGCCAATCTGTCGATCGTATCGGATTTGCTAACATTTCCTTTTGTACTTTGTCACCTTCGTTCTCGGCTCCCTCGTCGGCGCACCGAATACGAATAAGGCGAGCCGATTGTAAATGGGAAGTAAGGTTGTTAAGAAATGGACGACTCCG